>NW_025544657.1:203907-426667 GCF_011800055.1 Colletotrichum gloeosporioides | reverse complement strand
AAGTTATTAGGGGATTTATTACTCTAGTTAATTACTAGAACTATTTACTCTAAAGAACTTATATTAAGTCCTCTAGTATACTTTTATATTACTTAAAATTATATAAAACTTATACTAAGTAGATATATAAAGCTATACTATAAGTCTTTTCTTTTATTCCTTAGTAATATTATTTTAATCTCTTATAAGATTTACTAATTAATTAGTATAAAGATAGAGTAACTAATTAGGTTAATAATACCTCTATAAGTAAATTAATTACTATAGAGGTATTAGATATATACCTTATATCTTTATTATATAATTATATATTTAAATACTATTATAACTATAATAATTAATAATAATTAAGGTACTAGTAATAGGTTTAATGCGTTTTATATACGATGTAGTAAAATACGCGTTATAGTATAAAATTAGCTTTTTTTATGTTTTTACATAAGTGGGGAAAAAAAGGGGGGCGGACGCTGTCAACGCAACGGACTGTATGCATGATGTCCCTGGGGCGAGGCACCACAGTCGTGCTCAATTGGTCAACTCTTCATTATCCCCCGCCCTGAGCTTCGAAGCATCCTTTTAGGCAGGCCAGGCTAGATTCAAAAATTAATCGCACGAAGACAAGCACTAATCAAAGACCATACGTAATTTGCAACCTCACATCAATCACCCAAAGCTTGAGAGTATAATGGCTACTAAGACGTACATTCTTGCACCGAACTTCACCTACAAGCCAGGCGGTCCAATTCAGCTGGGTTCCATCATAGCTGACCCATTTCGACCGGCGAAGGCCCTCTCTAAGCCCACTACACCGCCCGCTTACGAGACGGTTTTTCATCACAATCTCGAAGCCTCCTGTGAAACCGGTCGATCCGTCAAGCTCTCTCTATGGGCTAGCATTTTCGATACAGCGGGTGCTAGAATCAACGCCTCTCGCGCGCGTAATGCTGTAAACTCCCTCTCCGTCGACAGGCTTGAGACCCGCTATCTCACACAGGAGCTCGCGGACGACGACCCGGATATTGTACGTCGCCTGAAGGAGCCTCGTGTTCAAGCTGCTATCAAGAGTGGACTCTTCGGCCGTGCACCAGTGTACCTAATTTCTGGTATCAAGATCGCCCGGGGGCTAACTGTTCGGACCGAGAGAGGTCGAGGAGTTGGCGGTTCCCTCACAGGGACTGCGCCGACTGCGCAAGCCATCGGAATAGACCTCGGGGCGTCAATAGAAGGTGAAGAAGCGCGGAGCATAAGTAGCTCCTTTGAAGCTGGCGATGAGGACATTATTATTGCTTATCAGCTGCATGTCATCAAAGCAAGGGGAAAATCGACGGGGTTGGTGACGGCAGATGTGTTCCAGTCTGATGCCACGTTTCTTCACGACGATGCCAGCGATGAAATGGAAGATGATATCGAGATTAGTACTGGAGGGGTTGAAGAGTTGGCTGAGGCCGCACGAGAAATGGAGATTGAACTCGAAACTGAGAGGATCTTTGGCTTAGATGGCAAGGGACTCACATGTGTGCAGGCTAGAGAGGGGTAGGCCTTGAAGGCAAGCTGAAATCAGAGACAGTGAACGCTTCGGAAATGTTATGACATTCTTCTATAGTAAGTTGCGTGGTCGACAGAGGAATCTCTCTACCTCGACCTCGGCTAAGTAGGAAGGGCTGATTTGCTATGATCTCGTAAAAGCATCCGCAATAGCTGTCCACGTCTTTTTCGCGTCCCCGTCGACCAATATTCCTTCAGGACATATATATCGGCACCGATTTCCCATGTCCCGTGACATTCTTTTCAACACTTGGTACATGCCTCGTTTTGTCCTCATCTTAGACGAGTCAGCTACTGTCAAGCAGTGGTTTGCTACACCAATGTCGGTAATTGTCATGAGCAAGGCCCCAATGCCTGCCGCCACAGCTGTGGCGACGGATGATCCTGATTTAGCAACTTCTCCGTCCACGTTACTAAGCCATGCCGAAGGCACCTGCCTACCTAGTGTGCCGAATACAACAGGAGCGTCCGGATCGACAGGTGGGTTTGTATCTGAGAAGGCCCCTAAAGCATCGGTCTCACGGACGGAGAACACATCATCGAGATTTGCTGGGAACATCTCTCCACCATTGGCCCCCGAGTTTGACGCTGCAGCAAAGAAGATAAGGTTCCCATGGCGATCATAAAGCGCCTTCCTCAATGCGTCGGTGATACTAGGGTCCTCATTCTTAAAACCAAAGGACATGGAAACGATGTCCACCCTAGCATCGTTCGCCGCCCAGTCGATAGCCTGTCGATTCAAGTCAGTGATGCTACTTTCAGCATTTGGCGTTATTACGTGACGCCCACCTTGACAATCGCTTGGGACGCATTTTTCAAACCGCCCCTATCCTTAGCTATTCTCGCCACATAGATCGAAGCGAAAGGGGCTGCCTTCATTGCAGTTGCTATAGTATGGGTGCCATGCCCCTCCTCATCAATCGGGTCTTCCTGGGATTCCACGAAGTCTTTCCAGCCTTTGACCCTTCGACTGCGTCCAGCCAAACTGAAGAAAATGGATCCAGAGTCGTAGCCAGTATCTAGTATAGCAATCCGTGGGGCTTGTGTAAAAGTAGAAGATTCCTTTCTTTGAAAACACTGATTGATTATCTTCATCTTGTGGAGCCATCGGTCGGACTGGTCGACGTCGCTGCTGATGGTAGGCATGGGCGGTGGTGCAGGAACGTCGGGAACTGTGCTGGGACCGTCGACTTCGTCTACAGGGGTCATGACATGGAGATTTTCTGAGAAACCGAGGTCACCCAAAAGCTTCTCCAAGGGCCGCACAATCACGTTGTGAATGACGGATTTTCGTGTGAAGACATCTTCTTCGATGGACTCGCTGTTCTGTTCCCACGAGGAATTGTTGAGGCATCTGACAATGGCTTTCCGGTAATGCGGGTAATCGAATTCATTCTGACTTTTGTTCGCATCCGTGACTTGTTTGGCAAGATGCCATCTTTCGTTCAGGTCCGCTACTAAGGAGCCGCTGTTCTTGATGGGCAAACTTTGGCCGCGTCCAATCTCTAGCAAGATTATGCAAAGTGAGAGTAGCCGGGGGTAGGGGAAAATGACACTAGGAGCATTACAATACTCAAAGAAATCGCCATTTAGTTCTTTGAACTCGACGGCCAAGTAGGGCTTTGAGGCGTAGAGTGCTCCCCTAGAGTAAGTTTCTTCTTCAGATGGCAACTCACGAAGGAAATGTACCGAGTCGCTTGTCCAAGGTGAATCCATCCATGGGGAATCATAGTACTGCCAAAAAGACCGTGCAACAATGTATGCCAGTATTAACTTCATGCGATTAGACAGCCGTCCGATTCTGAGAAGGTGTCTCAAAGAAAGGCTCTCGCCCGAGTCGACTTTCTGGACAAGAGGAAATCCACGGTAAAGCCGATGAAGCTCTGAATCTTGGATATGGCAGCAAATTCGAGAGCCCAGTCTCGCTTTCACAAGATTACAGAACTCGTCTGGCTTGACCACCGCCATCGTTTTATCAGCTTTGATCTTTTTATCGGATTTTCTGGGACTGCTAAAGGCGCTTTGGCAGGAATCCTTGGTGTCGAACTTGACTGCTTTAGCCGCCTTTTTCCGTAGCGGCACACGCAACTGCAGGTCTTGCCAGTGATGACATGTTGTTGGCGACTCGGAAAACAGCATGTCAAACGCAACGGACTCGTCGACTTTAGAGATACCATCTAGTAGCCTGAGCCTAGCGTGATGCCTTGCATGGGAATATGCGTGACCAGGAATACAGGTGCAGAGTGAATGCGACTTCAGTATAGTGTAGAGCTCGGTATTCACATGCACCGGGTACTCGTCGGTAGTTACCGTTGATTCTGCCTTGTCCGTGGCACCTCTAATGTCATCTTCGTCCAGGGCTTCTTTTGAGAACCGGGCAAGCTTGTGGAAGTACTGGTCTATGACGTTTTGCGAAGAGTTGGCGTAGCACAAAATGCCTCTCTGCACACGAATTTCGACCTTCTGATCTCGGTTGTTGACCAAGGCGTGTATCATAGCCATATTCTGGCTGGACTTTGGCCACTGCGCTGATCGTTAATTTGCAATCTCAAACGCAAGCGATTAGAAAGCTCGCTAGTCAGATGGATGTACCGCGCAGATGCGCTCCAAGTCGCTCAAGAGTTTCGGAACACGACGCTGAAGCTTTGAGCTGTCTATTGATCCCAGCGCTTGACGAGCAATATACAGCTCGGTGGCAAGTCGGCCGGCTACGCTTGATCTCCTTTGCAAAGCGAGATTGAGGGCAGTGCTCGAGACGCGCGACAGGGCAGCCTTGGCGAAGTCATGGCAATCGACAGTCTCGGCGCGCTCGCCGATGCCGATTACGATGGCAAACTCCATAGCGATTGTTCCGCCCTGCGCTTTTCCGAACGCAAAACGATAGCGATGTGGGAGAGTCCAGCCTGATGATGTGAGTAAAATGAATATGGCTGCAGGACCCATTGGCTGCGCCACGGACCCAATAGTCATCCGGGGCGGGGTTGGCTGGCCTGACGATTGGTGCCGTATGATACTTACCTAATCAGTTCGCCATTTGGCATTCAATCAGATATGCGGGCCTTCGACAGTACGCAAACGTCGTCACGCGGGAAAGATTTGTGTCCATGATTGTTCTCATCCTGCTGTGGTCATCGACCTTGGACGAAGGGTGGCCACCTCTGAACACCAGCAGCCAGCATGATCCTAGCTTAGCATGGCCTGATGCGCTGGTATGGAACTAAGCTGACGATAGTGTTGTGATGAGGTACTGAAGTGCTGTTATAGCCACTCAGCCACTTGTGGCTTTATGGCTTCGTGTGGCATAGGCGTATTTAATACGCCTTCGCCTTATATCCCTGTTTCTAAGAGATTAACCTATTTTCACCTATTTCTACGACCTCTACTATATAATAGTTATAAGCTTAGCTCTTAATATGATACTTTATAACCCCTAATATGCTATAAAGTAAGCTATAGCCTAATATAGTTTATTATTTATCTTATAATATCTTTTTTAATAGCTTAATAGTAGCTAATTAGTATACTCCTCGTGAAGTAATATAACTAGCCTATGTAGTTTATATAACTACGCTTTTATATACTTTAGAATAGTATATAGGAATATATCGACCTTTATAGTGAGGAGGTATCTAATTTAATATAGTAAGTATTATACCCTCTTATACTTAATAAACTATATATAAAGTAATAGGAAGAGGTTTAATATAAATATATCTAACTTTATATTAATTAAGCTACTTATTACTATACTTACTAGTTAAACCTTACTAATATTAAGCTACTATTATTACTTATATTTATAGTTAAAGATATTTAAGAAGAGTATATAGGATATATTATAGACTATAGGATATAGGTTATAGAGTAAAAGGAGCTTACTATAAGTTACTGCTTTATTTAGAACTAGGTTTATACTACAGTTAACTATGAGATATTATTAATAATATAGAGCGACTTCGTCCTTATTAGGAATACCTTAATTTAAGCTTTTATTTATGCGCTTAAGAACTACTTTATATTAATAGTCCTCTCTATAGTTATTATTATATAAGATAATTATCTTACTTTACTATAGAGAGCTATAGTAATAATAAATCTAGAGGTATAGTATTAGGAGTAGTATTATATATATTAATATATATAAGTATATAAGATCTTTAAGATCTAAGGGGTTCTTACTTTATATACTTTTTTAGAAGTAGTTAGTAAATACTTTATGCTATTTTAAGCTAAATAAAGCCTTATTAAACTTATTATAGTAGAAGAGACTAATAAGCTTATATATAGTATTATTAAGTATAGAGTAATCTTTACTACCTTTATTAACTAGTATATAAGCTGAGAAAGCTAATATAGTATTTATATTATACTTAGAGGCTACTTAAAGCTTCCCCTCTTTATAACTTTAGAAAACTTTATATAAAATAACCTTATTTTAAGTAGAAGTTATAGAGATAGTAATTTCTAAAAGTACTTATATAGTAGAGAGTACTAATAGTTAGCTATAAAGTATAGCTACTTAGAGATAGTATTATAAGGTAAATAAGCTAAATATAAGGCTTACTTTATAGCTAGTAAAAAAGAGATTATTTTAGAAGTACTCTTAAGACTAGAGTAGAGCTATCTCTAAGATTACTTCTAAAGTAAAAGATAGATTATAGAGGTATTATATCTATTATAAGTATTATTATAGCTACTTTTAGATATAGTTATATAAAGTAATATTAATCTATAGAGACTACCCTTAGTAGAGACTATAGTAGAGTAATATTTTAGATCTTATTACTTAAGTAATATTAATCTATAGAAACTACCCTTAGTAGAGATTATAGTAGAGTAATACTAGCTTATTAGAGGATAGAGGTAATAATAAGGCTAATTTATAGAGACTACTCTTAGTAGAGATTATAGTAGAGTAATATTAATATACTATCTATTAGAGAGTGAGGTGAATAAGCTTCTTTTTATTTATATATAGTTTCGTTTTATAGCTTTATATTATAGATATAAAGCTAGGGGGGTGTGTTATAGCTATTTGGCTACTTATAGCTTTATAGCTTTGTGTAGTATAGGTGTATTTAATACGCCTTCGCCTTGTATCCCTGTTTCTAAGAGATTAACCCGTTTTCACCTATTTCTACGACCCCTACTATGCGACAAGTGCATAATGTGCGCCTTATAAAAGCGAAGACTACGTTGTAATTTCTGGCTATTGCCACTGCTTGACCACGTTCGTTGTGAAGATGACAAGCGAGCCAACTGTAAATCAAGATTCTTATATCGAAATGCTTACGGAGTACCGCATTATTCTCCAGGTCGAATGATATTTCGGCATTATGAAGGGGTTATCTAGATGCTGACGTTCGAATTACAAAAGCTGTGCGTGGAAGGTATTCGAAAATTCACTTGATTTCGGCTCGGGCCTCTAAAAGACGGGAGTAGTCATTCAACATCCGTTGGATGCCCTGAACAATTAGGCTAGCGGGAAAACCCACGAGATATCTGAAGCTCTATCAAACTATTCCCGATTTCTTGTACTGTCCCCCTTGATGTCCAGGTTTGCAATGAAATGATATCTTCGACATGAGAGTTGAAGACGGAGGCGCAGTTGAACCACCTGAATAACAACCGTTTGCTGTGTATAGATTTATATCTGCCTGTTCATTGTTATAGAGAAGATACGTCGTTTCGAACGGTTCTGCAGCAAGTAACATATCAAGATGTCTGCTCTTTGACGACTTGAGCTAATGTTAGAAATCGACTGAACATTGAACACATGGAACGCTCTGGAACTTGGTAGAAATCTAGCTAGCGTTCATAGGTGCGTCAAAATTATACATACGTTGCAAGCCCTCCTGCTATCCATCATCTACTTGTCTCTAGTAAAAATGAAGTCGTTTCAGGGACTCATACCTTAGTGTTCATGTTTACCTTCGTCACAGGATTGCCTCGCGAGTTCCAAGCTCGTGGAATTGGACTATAATGACGAGTAATAGCCTCGCAGGGAACTGTTGCGTAGTTCGGTATCAAAACAATTTCTAGCAAATGACCCATCCTATGTCAGCTTAGGACCTTCTTCCCACAATAAGCTGCTTTATATCTGCAAGTTGGTGTTTAACGCAGTACTCCATGGAACTGGCTCCGATACAAATATCAGCCCCGCGGTCAAGCAAGATACGTGCCACTTCGCCATGTTAAACTAAAACGGCTTTATATGTTGCAGTTTCTCTAGACCTATCTGCGCCGTTGTCGAGGAGAATCTGGACAATGTCAGGTTCGTTTCCGGATTGATTTTGCAATCGGAAGAAATGACTAGATCATGTCAATGTCTGCTACGCCGCTGCTACGCACGTTGTTCTATGCAGGAGATCGTTGTGTAAATATTTGCCGGTTGCGCCAGCGTTGAGCTTTGCACAATAAGACCCTTTTCCAGAATAGGAGTTACGGTGGTGCATACACGTATCCCGATGGCTGCGTACACCGTTGCTGCTCGTAAGTCAGACTATGCAGTGACTTTTTACAGTAAAAGAATGTGAAAGCGTAGTCTTGAAGCCTTTCTGGAAACTGAGAGGAATATTGAGGACCACCTGGAATGTCCCGGCGATCCATATCCAATGTCATCTTAGCAACACCAAATGTCACGACTTTTGATTTGTAGAGTAGCAGCCTAGCCTCGTTTATACCTGGGGGCGTGATAAATAACATGTGTTCATGATGTGCCATTGATACCATTGATGCCATTGATGTTGTGGACAATATCTGCAGCAGGCTCATCAAAAAAGTCCTCAGAGTCATAGTCGGGAGCCGCCTCAAAATGGCATTCCAGGTTGCATCTGCTGAGAATCACCACTTGCTTCTTGGCCAACACTTCTGATATTGGGTTTCCGCCCTGATCCTGCGACCAGTGAATGGTCTCGATGGTATTATTGTCGTTACCGTTGCCGTTGTTGTCCGCTTTGATGGTGATTGAGTAGAGCTCATGCCCCATGCCGACTCGAATGATGTGAATGGTGACTGTATCGTTCTCTTCATCATATGTAGCCTTGTAGCGCCACTTGTCGTCCTGATCCAGAGGCTCGAGACCAGTCTTGAGTTTTTCGAAATCGGCGTGACTGATGGTCAGGCCCCAGGAAGCGGAGGCGGGCACAGGCATCGGTGGTGGTTGCCACATTGTAATTCAATCTCTTGCTGGACACGTTTATTGAGATGCTCAAGACAGAAAGTTTTCAGTCAGTACCTACATCTGGGTATTTTGAATAGGCTCTGCGTGGAATACGACTGAGAGCGGCACGATAACAGGACGAGCTGTGTGCGAGCGTTTGCTCGTATCATGTGTTTTCATACTGACGGTGGGCCTCGCAATATTTTATGATGGCGTGTAATGAGGCGGATGCGCCTGGTGCCTGGCTCGAGGACGCCTAAGGACAAAAGACCCTGCGGTATGCCTTGAGGCTGTCCGCCTGTGGTACGCCTTGAGACGAACCAACAACCAGTCAACCACGCCGGTCGCAACGAATTATATCAGAGACTTCCACTGGCTGTATTGCACCGCCATCCATGAGTGGATACGGCCAAGACAATGGAAAGTGGACGCCTGCCGGGCAATTTGGACGATGTTGACCAAGCCACACAAATCGACAATTGCGCCGACAAATCATCCAAAATGAAAGGCAGATGGGGTCGGGCCCAGGTGTACAGATGTGCGCTCCATCATCATGGCGACAGTTTTTAAGAGATCACTTAGGGAGAATCCATAGCATAGGACCTTTCTCTCGAGGGGTTCATCAACTTGATAAGTTGAAACTAGCGGAGAACACACCGCGATTGGCACTTTTCGGCACAGAGATCGCAGCCATTTGACAGCTTGCAAGTGCCATAATAGCTCGGAAGATGGTCGCATCCTCCTCCTTCACACTTTTCATTATTCACCTATCGGCGGGAAGCGTTGCCACCCCATGCTGAGAAGACACCCGCTGTCACTCCAACGCCAACCAAGGCCTCCTTGTTAGGCCCAGCCAAACGAGAAAGGGAAGCACGGAAACGATAGCTGCCGGCTTGTTTTGAAGTCCCTGAGGTGGCGGGAGCTCAGTCGCCTTAGAGGGCGGCAAGAACCACGGAGATTTCAAGTATGTCTACAAAATTGATCATGACGAGGTTGAGAACAACGTCATGGCTATACAGAAGAGGTATAACAATGTCCACTCTAGAGAGAGTTGAACGTCAGATTTACGTTATCTGCAGTGTATCAGGCATCAATTGACTCACGAGAATGGCATCCGCAGCGTCGAGATTGAAACTCTGGCAAAAGGGATGCAGATGAGCCTACATGCGAATTATGCGAATGATACGAACGATGGAACATAGAGAACGCAGGCTAGCCAGCTCAAAAGATGACGTATTTGTTGTCCACGTCTGAGCCGAAACAGGCGCAGGCTGGTAGTTGATGGTCATGGCAGGGCCGTTTATGTCGGCCATGCGTACTGCGATCTAGGAAGGTCGCACTATGTTAACCTGACCTTCCTTTCTGGGTCGATGCACTTGCTCCCCATCATTATTCGTGACACTAACACAAACTAGAGTGACCGGAAAGAGCCCAGATGTGTTGTTCATTCCATCTTTAGGACCTCGATCATTGTCGCACATGCGGACAATGGGCCACGAAGACTGGTAACCTTGGATATGACATTGCTTGCTTCTGAGGCAAGCGTCCTGCACCGCCAATATCCTCATTGCAGCTCTCGGAGGAAAGAAGCACGCCTGGATGTTGACCAGCTGCAGCATGTTTGACAACTCGTAAGCTAGAGTCCCAACACCGAGGCTCATGCCAGCAATACCGTAAGCATCCTTGGATAATCCCGCGCTGCCCCCAAACATAATAACGACATCAAGATACCCCACGTCGCGCACACCGCTCCCGATAAGATGGTTACAGAACGGCATCCTGCAGCCCAACCACCCGGGATCGTACCCCTCATGGATCACCCCTCCGAGCCAATGTTCTGCCCAGACAGCTTCAAAGGCGGAACGGCCCGCGCGAAAGGCCCGGCGGAGGCCACAGATGAAGCGGGGTCTGGGGTCCTTGCGTCCGATCGGATCTGGATCGGGGTCACGATCTCGGAGGTGAGGTAGCCCCAGATGGCGCCATTATGGGGTCCTTGGCGCGATGAACGCCTGGTCACGCAATGACAGACTTCTTCAAGAGCTCATATCCTCGACGCCCGCTTCGGTAACTGGACGTGGACTCTCGGTGGTCTCATGAGGTATTGAGCGATATCGAATCGTCTGCGACACTTCGCAGTACGTCGAGAGGTGTGGTAGAACTTGAAAAGAAACCACCGAAGGGGACACTATCCTGCTCGGCCCGAGTTGTCAACCAGCACTTGTCGGAAGACTGCACTTAGTCCAATCACCACCGAAATATTGTGTGGTGTATGTCGGAATCGCCAGCAACATGCGCGCAGGACCAGGAGCCGCTTCGTCGGTTGAAACTCGCCGATGTCGTTCGACCAAGTAACTTCATGGGGGGTTTTGCACCACATCAACGTCGTGTCTGAATCGAGTGAAGAGGTGGGGGAACCACGGAAGCCTTGGATCTGTTCCAGTATCTGATGCGATGAAGACATGGGGTCTAAACGCCAGCTCGCAGGCTGATAGTGTTCAGTCACGACTGTCATGCACCAAGCCAGAATACTCTGGGAAGCTTCGATCGATGACATTCAAGTCCCGTTGGTCACTTTCTGCTATTTTGGAAGAAATTAGCTTATGGTACAACATCTCGCAAAATGGATTGGATAGGGGAGTCATTGATGCACGAGTGTTGAGTTTCACTTCATTCCCAAACACACAGCAGCACAACCAAATACAGTCTTATGCCTTCAAGCAATCCAAAGCCTCAATTATTTCAATCGACAAGAATCACTCGAATGATTTAAAGTTTAAAAGACAAGTCGACCGGTTCTTTCGAGCAGGTCAGTTGCTGATGATCACCCCGAAAGGAGACTGAGGACCTTGATGGTTGCATTGATGACAGCCCAAGGAATGGAGGTTTCAAGAACCCGGATGGCCAACCTTGATGGCCACCCTCCTCACACAAAATCATCCGCCATCTCCCTCGCCAACCACCGGTCGCGATGCTGCAAAACTTGCGCAAGATAGCCAGCGCACCTATCTCAACCATGATTTGGTCAGGCGGCAGGGCTTGGACGGTTCATCAGCGACGGGCCGCGGATGTTGAAGGGCCGTTGGGTTGATGAGACAATTTTCCATCGGCCAGCGCAGCTCGCATCCGTTGCATCCCCGCCGCTTGAGGAATGCCGCTTCTCCTTTCCACCGCCATTTGAGGCCCCTGGGAGCAGAGATGGGTTGAGCACATAAAAGGGACCGCTCGTCCTGGTGTTTCCGTCCGGCAGACTTGTTCTGTCGGCTCTCCTACTGACAACTAGTAAGCCCTATGGTTTCGACATTTCCCGACACAGCGACCGATGCAGCCCGATGAACACGACGACACACTCAACTTGAGAAGACTGAGAGAAGAGGGAAACAGGAATACGAAGAGGAAGTGGGAGACGCCTGAACCCCCTACGCCCTACGACTCTGCTCCTTGTCTCTTCTCATGGCCGATGTTTGCCTTGATCCTCGGGAATCGGCTCTCGCGCTGCGGCAAAAGACTCACGTCCCCCCACGGTAATGAGCCACAACGGCACAAATCTCTCATTTGTCTCCTCTTCTCACATCCTCCTGTTCTCCCCCTTGTCGGTCCTCTCACCTTGGACACCGGACGTATCAGCTGATCGGGCAAACTGCTCCTTCGTGAGCGGTCCCCGTCGCCGGCGGCCAGTCTGTATGATTGGGCAACCCACGCTGTTTAGCTAACAGCTTTCTCTCATTTTGGTTCACTGAATCTGCGATATGAGGTTTTTACCGGGATTCTTCCTTCGGGCAAGGTTCTTTTGCTGTCGCCCCCATGGCGCTGAGTCGACGGCGCTCACGCACGGCTGAAGTTTTAGTCGGAGAGGCTATAGTCTGACTGGTGAGACCTCCCTGTGAGTTGTCGTCGACGATCAAGACGACAGCTGAGGCTTTTGCCTTCGACCATGACGATTGTTCTTGATGACTAGGTCGTCTGGCTTCAAGTTGTCTCTTTTGGCTTTCTTCAGCTCTTCAGCTATTATCTCTCACTTCCTGTGGTTTCTATCTTTTTCCGCCGCCGGGTCTGCCTAAGTAGAACGGACCCTCATTCGGCCTAATTGCTAGTCCCTTGTCTGGCCAATACGGGGTGGCCGGGCGCATCACCTGAAGAGTCGGGTGTGGGATGGTACAAACTCTGTTTCGCGCGGGTGCCGCTGCCAAGCGCCATCACAAGCAGATTTCCCTCTCTGTCGTCCTACATACTGTCATGCAGACACCAATTCACACGGCACCGCCAACCAGACCATGACAGCAAAGGCCGCGCCGTCGCCTTCACAAGTCTACTGGTCGGCTATCCCAAGCGTGCAGTTTCCGATACCATTCTTCACACACATGTTCTTCACAACATGGTACCCGAAATGCAGACCATCGAAAAAAACCACCCGATAATCTGCACATTCCAGACCGGCTCTACCCACCCATTCCCACGTTCCCTTCCCTCAACCACCCCAAATCTCTCCATCCATAGACCGAACGTCTGACCGATGAAGGGCGGGGCTATCCTCATCGGGCCCTTCTCGTCCACTCAGTCCGCGACGATCCCACGCCAGCCCGCCTCCAACATCTCATTCACACGACCACGGCACCCCATGCACGCCCATCCTGCCGCCCTGCCGTGGCTCGCCATGAACCTCGCGCGTGGATGCCCAGTCGTCCTCACATGGCCCAATCACAACCGCCCGACGCCCCCCGTCGCCGGGTCCACCCAGCCCCGAACGTGGAACCCACGGGCTACCACACCTGGACGAAGGCTGCACCCGTAGGTTCGGGCCCAAACCCCGCTTCTGCTACTGCAGAGCAAACGTCTGGTCCCCCAACGTCCGGCCTATCTTGGAGTAGATGAGCTATTATGGATCAAGCCATGGGAGTGCCAGCCTGATGCGGTATCACACAACCGCCATGTCAGCATCGCTGCACTGCTGGCTGGCTGGTTACTCCAAACGGCGCCGCGGCATTCGCGGTATCTCCTCCGACAATCCTTGGGATGCCCGCCCCTCCCTCCTCCGGCCACGCCCGTTTGACCCTTCCACGTAATGGCGAATGATACCGCGCCTCCTCACGAGATAGCCATCTGATGCTTGATGCTCTAGCTGACTGTACGTGGGGGACATAGCTTGAAGATGGGTATATAAACCCCAGGACTTCTCGGCTCGAGATATTGTTTCTTTCTCTTCATCGACTCAACAAGCTCTCAGATCTCACTTCCAAACAACTAAACTACCAACTTTCAAGCTTTTCGCTTAAACCCAACCAACTTTTACAATGGCTCCCTGGTAAGTGGCATTCGACCTCCCGAAAAGACGAGAATTCAAGAAATGCGCTCTTGCTCAGACAAGATACAAATTCCGAAAGATTCGAGTTTTCGGAGGTTTCTTCACCAAGCTGCCAAATAGCTAACCAGATTCATACAGCTCTTGCAAGTCTTGCGGCACCAGCTGCGCCGGCTCCTGCACCTCTTGCTCTTGCGGCTCTTGCTCCGTAAGCCTCTCTCACATCAACCTCACTCCCGATCACAAACTAACACGACCGCAGCACTAAATTCAGCATGACGCCTCCGCGAAGCCGCATCTGATACCCTCATGAAGAGGCTCGCTCGACCTCATCAACATCCATCGAGCTGCGTGCCCCCCGCCGAAACGGACCGAAGTCGTTATCTCATGGGAATGAGGGACTGAAGGATACTGGTTTACGCGGGACCCAATGCTGGATCTACAGTTTTGACCGACCTCTACCGCAGAAGAGCTCACTTGTGTGGAGACCGGCCATGCAATGCAGCTCGGGCAAGACACCGGTAGTTGTTTGGTTTCCACTGTCTTGAAGGGATGAATACGTTTTTTTTTTTTCTCTCGTATGATAGTTTGGTATTTTTTGGATTTGAATACGAGTGTTTTTGATTCCCGGGCATTGAATCTTCCCCCGCAGGAGTGATGATCTATTGTGACGCGAGTAAGTGATAATGAGTGATTTATGGTGACGTTTCTCGATTATGCGTTTGCTTGTCATGTTGACTTTTTCAATGTGGAGATGGGGTGTTGTCGCTGATGTGGACAGTCTCCATTCTTGCCCGGGATCCATCGGTTGTCTCCAATAGCCAAGTTTGGAGGTGGAACGTGTCAAGACCGGTGTGTTTTGGGATAGCTCGGGTGGGAGGGTGAGCTCTCCAACCGAAAATTGGGGGTAATTAGCTTGCTCTCTGAGCTGTCGAGCTCTGGTGGTCGGAAATGCTATTACCTCTGCTTACACACCCGATGCAGCTGCCGCCGCCGCCTCCTCCTTCTCCAACCCCCCCACTCGAGGTAGGTATTGTCTGGGATTGGGGGTTAAGACGGTGCATGCAGAATGTGGTGACGGACATGTCTGGTGTGGAGCTGCTTGCTTTTCCATTTCCATTGTTCTGCAGAGACTTGGCGCAGATGCCTGGATGAACAAGTCTGAAGGCAGGCACAACGTGATTGGGGGATGGGATCGGATGAGGTTGGGATTGGATGGCATGCAGGGCGAGTGCGGCACGAGCTGTCAGCTGATTATCTGGGCGGAGATCGGAGGGGATTGGGGGGTTGTGAAATGCGGCTAGAGATGTTCTCGGAGTCCCGGAGGCTGTGCGGGAGTACGTATCGGGGGAGGAGGGTTGGCGAGGCGGGTTGGCTTGATGGATGGTGATGGGATGCCCTGTTTTGGTGATTGGAAGAGTACGGTCGAAAGCGACTTTGACGGGATCCCTGGTCACGAATTCATGTCCAAGAAATCATTTCCCTGATTGTTATCGCGGCAATCGGGAGTTGGGGAATTGTCCGGGCTATTTGCCGGCTTAGACGATGACATCTCGAGTTGTTCGCAATCTGTTCATACTGATGGAACGGCTTAATCCTTTATAGTCGAGCCTAATGGTGGACAAACCATGCACACGATAATTACAATATGGAATGTCATGACAGACTCAAGCAACCATGCGCTCGGCGGTGTTGATATTGACCTTGATGGCTGTCTCCTGAGACGAGAATTTCTTGCACACTGTGTAACTGCTTTTTGGGCGCTCCGATCCAGTGCGACTAGTTCCGAGAGGTTCTGGCACTGTATTCATAAACATTTGGTAACCCCTTTTGCATCTTCACTACAACATGATTTCTCCGAGCTTGCGCCAAAGTCAACCTTCAAATAATGAGTATGATCGGATCCTCTGAGTTAGGTATAGACCATCAGCATATTGTAAGAATACTTGTATAATGGCGGCTAATCAGAGATCCAAACAGAGTAGCAGCGGCGGAACACCAGCAACGTGCGATCCTCAACAAGCGACATCACTATGAAGAACACCGCAACAGTAACGGGTAGATACTTGTCTCTATCCCTCTGAATATCTCAAGGAAAGACGAGAGAACCCCCGAGAAGATGGAGGAGGCATCACCTAGACCGACGACAAAACAAAGCCGAGACGAAAGGAGCCCACGGCAAGCGTACCCAGACGCCAGACCCGGCGCGAGCTCCGCCGCTACCACAAGCTAATCTTAGCTTTATATCTCTCCCGGGACGTCCTGTGATTCCCGTGGAGCGCGCGGGGTTTGCTTCGCTGTCAGGTCTCCACGATCCACAAGCACCGACGTGTTGGCAAGGAAGATGCCAGTAAACAACGAATACCGACCCATCCTTAATAGCGAGAAGAATTCAGACAATAATTCTCAAACCTTCTTCTTGGAAGAATGATGATAGGGCTGGTATGTCGCGATCGCATACTCGTCAATTCTTCGTTGTTGATAATGCCAAAGAGGGGATCCCGGCGGAAAGACGGACGGAGCCAGCCTGCTATTTCCGACACATCATAACGGATACATCACAATTGGGAATGGAAAGGATTGAGATGGGGTGGACGGGACGGGACGGCAGGCGTCAGACGTGTCAGCTCCAGACACGCCAGCAGCGGCATGGCTCGCATGCTGGCCGTGATTGGTGGTGGCAACATGTCGGTTGAAGAGAATCGGGAAAGGGAGCGCGACACCATATCTATCTTCGAATGGACAAGGGGATGCGGACTTGGCTATCAATATCATATTGGCCCGCCTGTAGTTGCCCTTCAGGGAGGCGTTGGGGCTGCCTTCAACGGTGCTTGTTGGTTTCGTGCCAGATGTGACTCTCCAGGTCGGCAGCGAGTGGTACACCGCAACAGGGTGATGGTGTGCGCACGTAGATTCTGCCATCTCATTATGCGTCTTGTCACCGATTGACGACTCTGATACCGAGTCGCAATACGATGTCACGGCGGGAATTGACCAGTTACAATGGATGATCATTTAAAGCCGGACAAACAGCGCATTACATTAATTGAGTCTAGAGAGTAAATCATGTAAACTTGAAGACTCCAACGTACCAACGGATGTAGTATGTATCCCAGTACGTGAAACCATTTGTTCAGGCCTGGGCCCGTTGGCTGAAAACGCCTTTCTCCTCCGCCCGCATAACGTTGGGCTGCGGATCGCCTCGAAGACCCGGTGCTGACTCGTCAGGGAGTGTGTAGGCCAGTGCATGAAGGAGGTAAACCGCGAACGCTGCGGCGAACCTGCAAACAATTAGTAATTATACAGTTCTTGGAGTGTTCGAATGTCAAAAATACACCGTGACGAGGCTGATAATAGGCGGCCCATGCCTCAAATTCATCTTCTGGCTGCTCCAGCCCTGGTCTTGGCTAATTTCCCTCGCCAGCAGGACACCAAATACGAGTCTGGGATCATTAGCAGCGCACCTTGATGGTTTGTTCCGGACGGACATACGATTTAACGCCGTAAAGGGATATCGTGACGACCACGTAAGTCAGCCTAAGAAGCACGCTTTTGCCTGGCTTGAGACTCAGGATGAAATAGGTTGCCAAAATCAGTAGAGGCATAAACACTGAAGACTTGAAAGACATTAGCAGGGCTTTGAATCTCGAGCACCTAAGACATACCACAATGCAATGTGCCAACTCTACTGATGTTTTCGTCACACCTCGAGTGTAGCTCACTGAAGAGACGATGAGACCGGTGATACCGAGGACGAGAAGAACGCCGTTTCCCAGTGACGAAATGTTCCTGCAGTGAATCACATCCTTGTCAAACCTCTCTGGTTCTTCCAACTGTGCAACCAGCTCGCGGCGCCGCATTGTGATTTCTGGTACAAGGGGTGTTATGGTGCTGAGGTGTTGTGTAATCAGGTTGCTTCGACCTATTGGAATGAAATTCATGAACGAGAGATTCCGACATGGGACGGTCGCGAATGAAATATACAGCTGATGTCACCTTTATGGTTGATTCGGTGAAGTCACGCGTGATTAAGATTTTATAGGTGACGACCTGGCTGCATATGGCTGAGAACCTCGCTGCTATCGGTCCGAAGGTTTGCGGCAATGCTTTAAATAGAAACCCGTGTCAATATTTCTTCCTGACCAATACACAACTCTTGGTACTCATTGATCTACATAATTATTCACTCAAGTTGCCGCCTTCAATAGGGTCATCATTGCTTCGATGGCAAAATCAACGTAAAGCTCGACTTCGCACATAGTACGATAAGTCACGAGGTGACGGGAATTACACCAAACAACAGTGGGGTAATTGAAGCTGTTACCAAAGTCCACGCTGATCTTCCATAATATTTGTAAACCTTCTGAGACGAATCCCAGCTAGTTCAGGAGACCTCGCCTAGTAAGCGGAGCGTCAGTCACAGCGGCGAAGGCATGCAGTAAGGTCACGATAGGGGAGGGGTGCGGTACTGTCTCAACGGCCGAGTTTCCAAGGCGAAGTTTATGCCTGCGACAGCGGCCGTCATCATCATTTCGTTAGACGCATACGGGAAGAAGTCTCCGAGTTCTTATGATCGATCTAGTGCATTTTTTAACACGTACTCTGGTAAGAAGACCAACATCTGTACACTAACAAATGATTGCATTTTCGAACCATGTGCTAAAGTGGTCCCACGCAGCCCATATCTCCTGCGAAGGTGACTGACAACGCACGAAATGGCGGTCAATACTAACAACACCTAAAGCATCTACTGTTTGGTTTTGCAAAATTCCGTCATCTTTCTATTTTTCCGGCTGTTCTGTGGAAACTTTATCTTCCCCCGAAGAATCTTCAGACGGTTCCGTTGGACCGTTACCGGCAGCTTGGGCAGCAAACGCTTAATCTTTTAGATTAGTATCCGATGGGCTCAGTTGTGTAGTGCATCCTTCTGCCCAGTCTCTTCATCACAACAAACTACGTCGTCAATCTTTTGACATAAAGCATACACCTTGGCGGATTGTTCCTCAATACACAAGATCTTCCTTATCAGCCTAATCCAATTTCGCAAATTCCATACGCATGTGTGGTGATAAAAGGCCATGTTCCATGAAGCTTCTTGATGCTTTAAGCTTTAAACTTCGGGCCCCTCCGAACAACCTCCGCCTAAAGTTTCGCCCTACTCCGCGCATGCCGATGAGTCTAGAATTCAATTTGAAACACACATTCAACCCCAAAAGCATTCACGTAAGCATACCTCATTTACTCATTTTAATTTCCTCGGGCGTTATTTAGATCCATAGCGTTGCAAATTTCACATCGGACAGTTGCGTATCTTCGAGCAACATGTTCTCATTTGTTGCCGTCTTATTGTTTTTCATCATTGGCAATTCGGAAGCCGGTCCGTATCCCCGCGATAGCGTCGATAGATTGCAAGATATCGGCCTAGAAAACTTGGAGTCTCATTTGGCCAGACTTCCACGAGCGTCTGGGTGCTCTCTTGACACAGCCATCAAAAGAAAGGAATGGTCAGTCGTTGCTAGCGAGAACTTCTGCCAGACTGACACCCAGACATGAAGGTCATCTCTCACAATCGACGAAAGGCTGAACTACATCAATGCGACCAAATGCCTTGCACAAAAGCCGCCAAGGTATTCGATGGACGAGGTTCCTGGGACGAGAAGCCGATACGATGACTTTGTGGCAACACATATACAGCAGACTTCGAGTATTCACTTCACCGTAAGACCGAATTTCTAGGTACGCGGTTGCCATGAGGTCTTTTAACACTATTTGTGTAGGCAAAGTTTCTTTCTTGGCATAGATATTACGTGTTCGCGTATGAGCAAGCACTAAGAGACGAGTGCGGATACCGAGGCTACCAGCCGGTGAGTATTCATCCTATCCGGTCTGATTTTCCAGATCACTGATGCCGAAAAGTATGAGCATTGGCCATACTATTCTTCAGATCCGCGGAACTCCCCTATTTTCAATGGGAACGATAGCAGTATGTCGGGCGATGGTGCCAAGGTTGCGCACAATGGCATACCCTTCGGAAATATCACAATCCCACCAGCCAACGGTGGCGGCTGCTTACTAGGAGGTCCATTTAAGGAGTACGTCATGCTACCTTCACAGACTGTGTGTAGAATCATCGATTATACTAACCTCTATCGAAGCTTTGAAGCGCATCTTGGGCCGGTCGCATCCCGGCTCAAGGACGTTCCCTTAAATCCACGGAAAGACGGGCTTGGATATAACCCCCGCTGTCTGCGACGTGACATTAATCCCGAATCTTCGAAATTCACTTCAGAAACTTACACCTATGATCTTATCACCGAGAACAAGGACATACATTCGTTCCAGACCTTGATGCAGGGCGATATGCAAAGAAGCAACCCCGGCGTCCACGGAGGAGGACATACCACGATAGGTGGAGATCCAGGTGGTGTACGCAATTCCCATTCCTCTGCGCCGAGTTTATCAGTTTCCGAGTGTCAATCTGGCTGAATCATTCAATCGTCAGGATCTTTTCAACTCCCCAGCCGATCCGGTCTTTTGGCTGCACCACGCCATGATTGACAGAACCTGGTGGATCTGGCAATTGCAGGATCTCGATTCTCGACTAACTGCAGTGTCTGGGACGACGAACATGAAGGATCCTACAGCACCCAATGGCACACTTACTGACGATATTGATCTATCCGTCAATGCGCCGAAGATGAAACTTGGCGACTTATTAGACACGATGAATGGGCCGTTTTGCTATGTTTACGTATAAATGACCAAGTAATGCTCCCACCTGCAGGGCTCAGGTACTTGATCCAGCCACAGCTTGAGACTTGTTAGCGTCACTTGCATTTTGATCCGCTTAGACTTCAAGGAATTCAATTGGATCTTAGCCCTATCTATCACGACGTTTATCAGCCGCGCACAATACGCGTCAGTCTGGACAAATCCCAAGCGCCTGTTGCGGACGTAAACGAAAGTAGGTTTGGTGAACAAAACATGAGTTTCTCTTAAGCAAATAAATCAAGTTTCATGTCGTCATCCGACCGTTCAGCAGACTCTTCAACGGACTCCTCGGTAGACTACCCAGTCGCATCGCCAGTGAACGTCTTAGTGGCCTTTCTGCGTGCTGGTTGAGCCTGGAGGTTTTCTGAGCTTTTTCCAAATGTGTTGTCCAAGAATTTGTCAATCATGCCACTAAGCAACGCGCTCTGATTGCCTTCTTCCCTTGCCACCTCGTCGGCCAGGGCTTGTTCTCTTATGTCAAGTTCTTCCCGCAGCCGGCAAATATCCTCCATTTCTATAGCTACGCGCTCTGCAAGCGCGGCCTTGGCGGTTTCTTTGATCACGACTTGTGAAACGATCTCATTCGTGAGCTCTCCGATTTGACCCGCGCCAACATTGTTGCGAAGACCTTCAACTATCGTCATAGCCGGCTCTAGCATCCCCAAAATGTCGTCCAAAGTGATCTGACTCATCTGACTACAGGCCTGTTGCAACGACCTTGCCGATTTGAATGCATCAATTATTGCGTCTTTGGAGACAAAGTGCATTGCGTTCGTCGGAAGCTGATAACAAGGTACCCCGGGGGTAACATTTAATGTAGTGGAGCAACCTGCTGGGTCGCACTGACGGGCTTCAACATCATGGAGCATTTTTGGAATCCAGATACTCATGAAGTTGAAGCAGCTCTCATTCAATATTGACTGTAAGGTCATGAGTAGCCGACGCTGCGTGTTGTAGGGAATCGGCGTTGTACTCGATTGTATACTAGTTGGCAGCCCCGCTTTCGGTAATTGTCCAGGTTTTGCAACTGTCGTCGTCAGGACCTGAAAATCTCTACGCATGGATGAGGTATTTCGGGATGTGCTCTTACGTGTTCCAACTTCTTTCTCACATTCTGCACTGCCTATGTTGCTTCCCGAGTCCCAGTCTGGCGTTCTTACGATGTGAATATCGTCATCGGCAGAAAACGCATTGCCGTCGAGGTCGACCGCAAGCGATGCAGTCATGTCAGTGTCTGAGTGAGTGGTGCCACCTTCCACCCCTTCATTTGTCTGGAAAGCATCCGGGAACCTGGCATGTGCTTTTGTCTCATCCGCGAAGACCCTGTCTTTCAAGAGATAAAGGGCGATTTTGGTGACTTTTTCCTCGCCCATGTCGCGTACGACAGATACCACCAGTGATCTGTTCCGTTGTAGGGCATTCTTCGTTTTACGCAACCTTCGTATTTTCGCGTCACGACCTTTGAAAATAGAACGACAGGCAATATATACCTGCTGGCACTCTCCGAAACTGTAGAGGTCTGCCATCGTACATCTCAGAACGTAAGAGACCTCAAATATTGCGTTTAAAATCTGAATCGTTACGGTATGAATACAGAATCGGAAGAAATGAGGACAGATGTTGAACTTTCTACTTAAGACTCGCTAGAAAGTGGAAATCATGGACCATGACAACGTATGGCCCCCGTGGTCGGCCTCCGACAGTTATGACTTCACAATGTGAGACCTGCCCAATGACAGCAAAGAAATAACACATGAAATTTTCCAGTGCCTTCGTCCGTGCTCAAACAAACTAACTTGGAACTTTGAGCCCATCAGTCATGGTATGGGACACAGGGTACAGCATTTCGTCAACGTCAAGCTGAATCTTCCATGCCAACCGAAGGCTGATTCAAAGTCAAAACTAGTGGTACAAACAGCTGCACATGAATGCTTCGGAAGCTGAGCTTTCTTCATTCCACCATCTTCCAGGCGACAAACTGCGAAGAAGAAAAGTAAGAAGGGAAGAAGGCTTGATTCCACCGCAGTAACAACTTGAAAATCAATCCATGCGTGCATCTCAAAAACGCACGAGCGAAAGCAGCGCCATTAGGATAGATTTGCCTTAGGTCAAGGCTTTCGTCATGAAAAGCCATTAAACTCTCGTGAAATTGGGTTCTCGACATATTATCAAGCGTGTTCGTTTCAAGTCTTTCGGCTTTTCTGCACCTGCTCGAAATTGCTTTCCAAGTACGCCTCAATCTTTTGGCTCAAGACAGCCTTTTCCTCAGTCCTCTTCTCTAGCATTTCACAGGTGAGTAAATCCTCCTTCCTGTCTATCTCTTCTCTTTGGCGACGAATGTCTTTGAGTTGCGACGTCAAACGACCGCGCATCTCACTTCCAGCTGCCTCCGATGTTTCCACTCTTTGTTCAATTTCCTTCTTGAGACCCCGAATCCTTTTTGCCCCAGTATCGTTGCAGAGTCCTTCAGCTATCGTTGTAGCGGAGTCCAGGATGTTATAGATTTCCCATAGGTCCAATGCGTTTTGTTCCAATATTGCTTCTCGAAGCTCCTTGGCCGAGCGGAAGGCTAGCCGGGTACTTTGGGCGGAACGGAATGCCAACGCATTGCTTGGAAGTTGATAACAGAGTTTCTTGTCAGCGGCAGTAGTCAACGGCGAGTCTCCTGCAGATGCACCCTGAGGGCGAAGGTCGTGTAAGATTGCCGGGATCCACTGGCTAGCGAAGTCGGCGTAGCTCTCTTCAAGAACGGTCTGGACATTGACCAAAATTTCTCGCTGCGTCTTGAATGGTAAGAACCATATCATCGAATTCGGATACAAATCGCGGAGGGAGATCGATGCATCGAGGGAACCACGTCGAGACTTTCCCGCAAGGTTATCTGGGCCTGTTCGTTCCTATTAGCACTGGACGCTTCTATTAATATGCCGAATGTCAGCAGCTGTAAAATCACCTTCCATAGTCCGATTGGGGGGCTCGATCTCTGGGCTGATGTTTTTGAGGTCGTCATGAAGAGGCCAGACATCGCTGGTATCTTCCGTGCTATCTGTGAACGGGGGGGCATGCTCAGTAGAGGACTCAGATGGAGATGCTGGTATACTTTCAATTGTCCAAAATTCGGGGTTATCTCCGTGCATTGACACAATCTGTGAGATTTCAAAAATATCAGTTTGTACCTGCCGTGAAGTCGACTTCTTCCAACTATATTTGCTCATAAGGTGCTCGGCAGTTGGGATGATTTTGGCCGTCCGTGTAAAGCAGTGAATTAAATGGAATAGCGTTTCATGACCAAGAAAGTGCAGGCACATACCCTAAATTCCTTTTTGGCCTTGGGGGCCTGAACGCCCATGATGTTTAAATAGCAAGCCGAACCACTCTAGAAGTACGAAGTCGTACTGGAGTCAATGGCGTATGGTGGGAACATGACAAGCCTTTATAAGTCTTGATCTGGTGCTAGTCGTCATTACTGGCGATAGGCGGTGGCGTCCATGTCTAGACTAGCGTATTCGGCCTCCAGCAGCGGATTCATGTGTTGAGGAACATGCCCAATCATATCCATCAAATTTTCACACGCTTCATTGAACGCCCCGCCCTTAGATATCTAACGCATCTCTTCAAACCCATCTCGTTTCTTCACATTTGATGGATCCCTCTTGACCTCCGTCGGACAGCATCACACTATACCTCAGTCAAGTTTATATGTAGACAACCATATCAGAGCGGTTCAACCTATAATCCTGGTTAAGTATGCTTGCCCCTCAAGTAATCTACATTGAATCCCGCACTATTCGTCATAGGACCATTCACTTTTTCCTTTGTCCTCTTGACCACTTCGGCGAACCTGGTCTTTAGCCGACACATAACCTCATCTTCGGGTTTTCCATACGAATCACACAGCTTCTCGAAAAGGCTTTGCCAATTGGCGAAGTAACTGCGTGCTAACGTCTTCATCGTCTTCACTTCCTTGGGATCAAGCAAACCAGACTCATACATCTCTCTCGTCGCACGGAGACGGTCCGGGGCCATCTCTTCAAATTCGTCAATAAGTTGCAGCAAGGATGAAATGAGGAATTCCCGGTACCAATCGACGCATGGATGAAATACTCTTTCCAGAATCTGCCTCAGCAGGATCCCGTCAGCACTCGTAGAATCAAAGTTAGCGTAACGAGGATGAAATGCTTGCACACCCCACAAGGTGTACCGGTCCCAGCCGATGGGCATTGTCGAGCCGTCCAGGTAGATGGGTAACGCCAAACCCTCCATCGCGTTTTTGACACTCGAACATAGTTGATTGGCGAGAGAACTTTTGGCTGCCCTCCATATCACCTTATCAACCTTAAAACGACCTCTCGTTGCGCACTGACAACATACCACAACCTTCAAAGTAGGACGTAACTTGTCGAATATCTCTTCGAGAAGTTTGTAAGAGGCTTCGACAGCTTCCCATCTTCTGTCTACGTCCATCTCCTCCAAATCTTGGTCGCTGAAAAAGCTGCAAACGTCTACGACGGGGACCAAATTGAGCGAAAGACCAATGTTTTCCAGCTCCTGTGAAAGCCAGGAAATTGTTGGACATTGCCTCATTTCCTCAAAGGGTTTCCAATGCGAGGGTGCCGGATTTTGAAGTAAAATTATTGGAAAGTGAGAAAATCCCCGTAGAAGTTGAGCAAAGTTGTTCCATTGCTCAGGTCCTATGTTCCATTCGGTCCGAAACCTTTGTACTGGTTCAAATACGGCGTGGTCTTCCGTAATAAATTCAGGTTCATTGACGTCCACTTCCCGACAAGCGTTCTGGAGAGTGGTTCGTATGGCACAGTCCGATTCTGTGAGCTCCGATTCTGCGGGCCCCAGTTGAGTCTCCGATTCGCTCCCCGATTCGGTCACCGATTCTCTGGTCTCATCAATTGTGACTTTTCTGAATGGCTCGACCAACGATTCTTGAGCTTTATAATATCAGTCAGTAATGGCTCCGAGCAGCAAAACAGTTGCGTCCAATGAACACACATTCTTCTTCCTCATGAAACTCTTCTTCGAGCGACGCCATTGTTATCAATATGTCGCGGTAATGGGTCTGATCGAAATATTGACAGGATGCTTGCATGAAATTCTAAAATCTTAGTGAGCTTCGAGGCATTGAAAATGGAGCGGAGTGGGACGAAACTAATTATTGGTTCCCTTCCGGCTTGAGAGGTAAATGCCCACAGTCTTTCTGTGATTCACCGTGATCGAATGCAATTAACACTCGTGGACTAAGGTAAAGCTTGAGCAAATAAAATTTGACAGACGGAGGTAACTGAGCCGATCGAGAAGTCACCCGCGGGGCGGAGTACTGGTGATGGTATCAGGGCGTCAAGCGATTGGGCAATCCACGCCAACCTGATGGCCTGCCCGATCTGCAATACCAAAGTTATCCCAACCCATGGGCTTACCATCTCTTCCAATGACTGTGCTGGATGTAAGGTCGGGAGATGACAATGCACACCTCGCTACCAAGGCTTGAAGCTTGACAAGGATGAGACGTGTAGCTTCTATCTCGGTTTCATGGGGCAGAAAGTCTTCCAGCATTTTAACTTTGATAACGACTTACTTGACAGCCATACATCTCATCAGATTGCGTTCTGTATCAGTGCCCCATCTGCCATTCCTCCATTATCCCTGTAGGATATCTCGGCAACACATCCGGGCGTGACAAAGTTCCAATCGACCGCGATGACGACAAGCTCAACAAATTGACAAGCGGAGTAATATGAGGATATGTCAGAGAAGCTCGTTCGGGAGCAGCGTGGAGAATACCTTGACACAATGGTATAAATATCGATATCATCCTCGGGTGTCGATAGTGACGAATTGATCCAATGTAGCGTCGCGGTTGCGGGAGGAGGCAGTACGACTGGTGAGGATGTACAATCTTTCAATGGACAATAATTGTGCGACACTTCGCTGCATTCTGTTTGGGCCTTGATCTAATCACGACACAGTACCCGAAGACGAGGTCGATGCCAGCGCCCGAGAGGATAGTGTCTTCTCGACCAGACTACTCGCAGAGTTGGACATCGATCTGTCCCTTTCCAATGGGTACTCGGAGGCCCCGCCTCTGGCAGAGACCCTGGATGACATATGGACGGATGAGAGTTGGGACAACGATGTTTTCAACATGGGATCTTTCGACTTAACGAGCAGCCAGAGTTACATTTTTGAGGACTTCGGCCTGGATGATGAACTACAAGGTCTTTAGGCCTTTCATCAATTCAGTGACAGCATATCCTCCGAGGAACAAACTCTGGCCTCGGGTTCGAATCTGATTGACCTTTCTCTGCCGCCACACGGCTTTGCGCGCACTATTGAAGTCCCCCGAGCCAATGTCCTTCTCCAGGATGGATCACGTGTGGAATTTGAATCGATTGAATTTGATGAACAGGGAATTCCCGACATCCCCGATGAACTGGGCCACCTGGCTGATGTATACTGGTGCACCTGGCCAAGATGCTGCAGAAGTTTCAAAACTCCAAGCAGCAGGAGGTAAGCAACAGACAGCCCGTTTTAGACACGCACGAAATATCTAAATGTGGGCGAAGGAAGCATCTCCGGACTCATTACAAACCGGTCTTGTGCGCCTATCCGAGATGCCCGAGTACATCGGCTTGGCAACGGGATATGAAAAAACATTTCATGTCCCACTTCAATTTGCCCCGTTCGGTCTGCCGGTGTGGCAAGATGTTCACCAAAGTGGATAACCTCAAAAAACACGTCAAACGCGCCCTCGAAAAAGAGGGCCACTGAAGTGTTCAGTCATTTTACCACCAATTTTCCTTTTATTGCTCCCTGTCACTACTGAGGTTTGGGACGGACTTTTGCTATTTTACATCAAAACAACTCTCTTTACCAAGAATTATCCACATATAACCAGGAAATACAAATTGACTACTGGGAAACTTTTATCGAGACGTGAGAATAAGTGACTAGATCTGTACACCGCTCCCTGTATCGGAATCTTCTCCTGCGCTTTCATCCTGCAGAGAGATTTCCGAAGCTTGGGCAGCCAAACCATCTTCATTGAAACCTGCTACCCAGAATGTCAGCTGCGTACCAATTTTATCTCCAAGTTTGACTCGTACCGGTGTCTGTTTCACTACTCTCATCTTCCAATACGTCTGTGCCTGAGTCTGTGGCATCTTGTTCATCTTCCATAATAGTCGAGAACTGAGATACCGAATCGGGATGATTCAGACTCGATATATGACGCTGGGAGATCTGATCCAGCACCATTCTCTTAAGATCCTGGATAACTGCGTTGATTATCTTGCGCTGATCAAGCCACCTCTTGTCCTTGGCACCCGCGGGAAGCTGGAGTACTCCCCAATTAGGATACGTCTTCTGATGACAGTCGAGGAGGGCGATGTTGGCGGGGTGATTCCGGAAATAGGAGTTACAGCAGATGCATGCAAACTTGCTGCAAGCCACGTAACGATCTCCCGCTGCGAAGGTGCGCTGGTCGTCGTGGAAGTGGTGAAGCATCTGGATTTCCGCGTGGACGCATGGTTTCAGAGTTCCGGGCTCTTGCGGGTCAAATCGATCACGAAGACGCCTCTCAATGTTTACTTGAGGCTCCATATGAGACAGGTAGGTTAAGTATGTCTCGTAGCGCTCATCTCCCGCTGGAAGTAGACGGATGAGAATACCTCTGAGGGTCATATGGTCATCGATTTCTGGGACCGTCGCGGCCTCCGGCTTGGGAACCCTGTCAACACGGTATGACTTGAGCAGAGAGTGAAGACGGTTGGCATCATCAAACAGCTGTGAGATCACACGAACATGAGCTCCGAGACTGCTGATCATGTGATGTACGTCGCGGAATGACTGCATTTCGTTCCTGGAAATTACGCCTTCCTCCATCTCTTGGCCCAGTTGCTCAATGAGACGCATATGGTGGTCATGGCGGACGCGGTAAGCCGTAAGACAAACGAGGACGTCGTCGTCGCCTGCTTCCTCAAAGCGGTTGAGCCAAACACTCAATGTCTCTGTTCTATTATCAGTCTCTTGAGCTAGAAGACCACCGAAAGTCTGACAAACCGAAAATTTGATGGACTCTGAGTGTTTGGACGCATCTTCTCGCTGCGCTTTGCAGGATTCGTGACTCTTTGTGGAGACGACGAGTCGCAAATTCCAGACAGTCGGTCATCAAAGTTCGCTCTGTCGCACGGCGGCCATCTGGATGTCCATTGTGATGTTTCAACAGCTTGAGGACCCCGTTGAGAAACTCCACGACATTCGCCTTGGTTCCTTCATTTGAAGATATCCAGAAGATGTAGCCATCGGCAGTATCTTCAACAGAGATGGCAGTCGTAGTCTTGCCGCCCTTGTCATAATCGCAGATGAAGCACAAGTTCTTCAAAAACCGCCTTCGAACGTCTTGCAAGCTGTAGTTTCCGAGACGAGATATGATGTGTGGCCCATTGACTGGGCGCAAGATCCATAAGAGCACCAGGACCTCGTAGAATCGCGACAAGAGCCGCTTGTAGGGGTCCAAACGCGGGGTGAGAGCCATTGCAATGATGGAAGATATTGATTCAGCAGGTCGATGGTGTGAAGCTATTGTTCGCAAAGATCGTCACTCGGTAGCAGTATTTTGATGTTCAAGCATCACGCTGAACGGATCGCAGGGGACGGAGAAGCCACTGGCCATCGCGACTCCTCCGTCTCCTGCGTAATGGCGAAGTCTCGCGGGGTACTCGCAGCGATCACACGGAAATCTCGGATTGACAATGCGGGATGCCCACCACCCACACCAGTCAATAGGACTGGCCGATCAAGAGAAGCTGTAGCGATGCAGGTTGGGTGAACGAGCGCGTTCTGTCGGGTAATCACACTCCGTCTCGCAATCAGAGCTTCGGCAGAATAACAAGCTGCGGGAGCCAAATTGAATCACATGCCACAAAGAAGAGAAAGTCAGAAATTGTTGGGAAGAATATCTTTCCCGGTGATCTTGAAGTCAACCTTTATTTTGACTTCGTCATACTCCGATGTGCCCGGTTCTTAAACCTTGAGCGAAGCTTTTGCCCCGCCTGGCTGAGTTTAATCAGATAGCATCGAGTTCAGACCAGACGAATAGGTCTAGGACATGTGATAACCTCCGTGAAATGTAGCCTCTCGCAATATAGGGTCTGACCCGAACTTGCTTTGTCCTGGCAGGGGAGAAACGGTTTTTGCGGGACAACTTGGTCCCAGGGCCCTGACTTGCGCGGGCCAGTTCGGTAAATCAATAGATCGAATCGCTTGCTGCGGGCAGCTGGAGGCATTGTGGCGGTATATTCGTCTCCAGAAGTTCATTGGCATTGATTCGTATACCTTGCGACACACAATGGTAATGGCCCAAGGCTGAAAACAGCAGTAGTACGGAATGGTGAGATCGGTTTTGTCGAGATCTTTGAATATTTGCATGCTGCGCTTGTATCAGTGAATACTATGGTCGTCTCGATGCTTTTCTGTGAATCACACAATGTTAGCGCCGTTGCTCGTCGAAAGTAGTTCAACAGAAATATTCACCCGTCATTTGAGAAGGCCTCTACAGATTTACCAGTTCCGCCAAGCACACCAGTCATCTTTGAGTTGGGGACAGTTCATTCAGCACATACGGCCAAGGCGCTTAGGGAAGGGATTGTACACTAAAGATCCGTTTCCTTCACCCCACCACGTTATACAACATCGTAGAACGGCAGCGACATCACGAGAATCATCTCCTAATCTCAGTTGCGCTACAAACTCTGGAGTCAAAACATTGCATCCTGAACTTGTTCCAATCTTTTTCCAGATCTGCGAGACGAAGATGTGCAGGCTCATCGCTGGCACAGGAAGCTTTCAATGTGGCCATGTCGACGCCTTTTGGCAGCTGGATCGGTGCGATTTTGGACAAACAACAAACCAAACGTGTGCGAGAAACACTACTCCTCGAGTATGGCGGAACGGAGTTTCGGACACAGAAGGGGTCTGTCGCGTATGTGTAAGACAGCGGAACAACCCAGCAAGAGGGGCAGATGGCGGCGGGAGGCAAGGAAGACGGAGACGCGGGCAACAAGATCGGTAGCGCTTGAGAAGCTGTGATGGCGCGATTGACGAAGGATTTGAGCACGTCGTAGCCTACACGAACCAGGAGTTGGGGAGATCAGGGAGTCTGCAATCGATGATTCCTTGGATATGGCGAATAACGAGGATTATTTTGCGATGTGCTTTGTGATGCATCGTGAAGTGACGTCGACGATGAGCCACCTCACTGCAAGACAAATAAACGCCAGTGGCGCATCGGAAGCTGGCTTGAAAAGGCAGGTGCCGAGGCTTGCGTCAACGGGGCGCCTCCGGCGTGGCTTGGAAGCGACGTTGTACAGAGGGGACGTAGACTGTGGGCGCACAAGAGCGGGTTCGGAGTCAGCCGGATCTGCCTCCGGAGGCCGCTGTTACGTTGACTCAGCTTGGGAGATCTGGAACATTTGTCTAGATCGTGAAGGACTATGTCGTTCAGCAGGAAACGAATATCGGAATAGTTGGAAGGCCCGAGAACGAGGTCGTGATGCCACGGCGTGTCCGGATCGTGTGACGATGAAGTGACAATATCCGTAATGAGGCCGCAGAGGTATGAAGAGGGTCTCAGCAAGCTGAAAGCCAGGCTCGTTGATCATTCGGTACTGCCAAGAGTCGTTGGGCTCAGACGGCTCGCAGCGGCAAACTCGGGAAGGGATCATCGCGAAGGGAAGGTGAAAGCTTGGTGTTTCCAGTGGCTTGGTCTTGGCAAGACGGATCTTGCAGCGGCGCTTCGCCGGAGCGCTGAAGAACCCTGGAGAGCAGGAGAGCCAAGCCTTTTGAAATCCACGAATGCCGGAAGTTCCTGGAGGGGTGATTCAGGGGTGGTAACTGCTCATGCCAGGTCCATGTCGTGAGGCTAGGCCTTCTGGACAGCTCGAAGCAAAAGTACCACATGCCACCATTGCTGTAGGGGAAAGCGTCATCGGCGCCGAGAGAATGGAAGTGCGACCTTCCAGAAACGCTCCTTCTGCGTCGATACCACCACACTATGCATAGTACAGGTGCGTATTAGAGCCTCACCTTGATGGGCACCTCCCTATTAGAGCGAGTGAGGGCATCGCGGGCCGGCCTGAAAACAGGACAGCGGGTTAGGCCAGAGCAGGGCCCAACGTTCGGAACCTATCAAATACCGGATGCAGTTGCAGACGGCCGGCGCACCTGAATTACAGCTTGTGCAACTCGACTGTTCCGGTAAGGGTGCCGCTGTTACTGCTTGAACTATTGGAACACTGCATTGTATGGACCTGGTGTCGACCATAAAGACGATGACTATGTTTTGTTTAGCTCCCAACTGGAGTCATTTTCGCGCAATGCTTACATGGCGAAACCAGTGACAAAACATTATTTGCATAAACGCATTGTCTCTACAGCAATTAGACCTGATACTTCACAACGCACCCCACGCCAAGCAGAATATCGGCAGCGGCGCGGACCTTGGCAGCGGCTCAAGTAATAGCCCCGATAGAGGCAGGGATATTTCAAGAATTGGCCGAGCTGTACAGCATGTCACTCGCCGTTCGTGACCAAAGGTGGCTTGCATCTATTCTTCCACTTCGTGCCAGTCTCAGTGCGCAGCGTAGTACGTTTCTGGAAGGACAATAGCAATAGACAGCCCAAGCAAGAAAGTAAGCTTAAGCTTGGAGCTCTGAACACGTTACATTGGTGGATGTTGGCAAGCCGGAAATGAGGAGAACAACACCATGAAATGAAGCTGCTGAAAGTGAAGCTCACCCGGATTGGCTACCGGAGGCCCGCCTATTCGGCAGCTCTGAGTGGCTATTTCCGCTGTCGTCAGCATCGCTAAAGCGGCCAGTCCCACTATCTTATCACGTTATCGTTAAGCTCAGGCCACAAAATGCTCCACTCGGATCCCGCGCCCCCACTTGCCGACGGGAAAAAGGCGAACAGCGGGCCCCGAGGTAAGGCAATCGACCAGGTTCATTATCTCATCCCTGGTTCTGTTCACGATTCGCATATGCTTCGTGGACGGAGTGCTGCTGGCAGGGGGGTCTAAAAAAGACCCACAGGGGTGTAGCCGTGCCAGAAAAATAGATCCTCCGCGTTATATACACTTTATACCTACCTATATAGTGATTTTTTTTCCCTATAGTTATATAGCTATATAAGTAGGGCCTTTATATAAGTAAGCTATATATCGCCCTAGAAATAGGCGTAGCCCTAGTCCCTACCTTAGCTATATATAGCTTATATTTAGTATATACTTTATATCTCCTCTACTAAAGTTTTCTTTTTTTTTTCTTCTTCTAAGTATAATTATAATAGATATTACTAATACTAAAGTAGAAAAAGCACCTTTTTAGTATTAATTTAGTATATACTAATAATATCTTAGATATTTACTTAAGATTTCACTAACTTTAATATTAATAATATAGTTAATTTATATCCTTAGTTTAGCTATTTCTATAGTATACTTAGTATATATAAAGCTTATATTAAAACTATTATAAAACTAATATATTTTAGGTCTAATTATTAATAATAACTTTAATTTCTAGTTTATTAATAGGTTTTAGTATACTTTATATATATACTTAGATTTAAGCTAATATATCTTAAACTAACTTTATTAATATTACTTTAGCTATAAATATAGGTATATTTTAAGTTATCCTCTATAAGTTTAATATATACTAAATATATCTAATAGCTATATCTAATTTTATTAAGCACCTCTCTAATATAAATAGTTATATATAAGTTTAGTATTTATTATACTATATCTTTATATATACTAATAATATCCTAGCTATATAATTAATATTAGTAGTAGCTATATATATAGTATAGTTTTCTACTCTTAGCTAGCTATATATATAAGATATTCTATATATATACTAAATACCTTCTAACTTAACTTTTATAATAATACTATTATACTTACTAGTAATACCTTAGTACTAATATATCTTTCTCTTTCTAGTTTATATAGTATATATACTAACTTAATATAGTTATTAACTTAAGTCATATTAACCTTAGTAGCTTAGAGATTATAATAAGTATAAAGTATATTATATCTTAATATATATTTAGTATATATACTAACTCTATATAATACCTTATACCTCTTTATTTACTCTAATACTTAGTATAATACTATCTTCCTATAGGAGCCTATATATATACTCTATACCTCCTCTATATATATTATACTAATATATTATCTAGCTATAGCTTTAAGGATAGCTCTATTAGCTAAATAGCTAATAAGATAGAAGTTTTTATATAAGTTTATCTTTTATATCACTTTTATATTACCTATATATATATAATACTAATATTAAATATAGCTATATTAATTTAATTTTCTACTAGAATTTTAGATTATAGTTTTATTATATAAGTTATATATATATATAGCTAGAGGATATTATATATTTACTATATATTTACTATATATATTATATAAACTAATTATACTCTCTCAGCTTATATTAACTATTTTATACTATAAATAAAGAGGGAGTAAGTTTTATCTTAATAAACCTCTCTTTTATTCCTTAGAATTATCTTTAAACTCTTATACTAAGTCTAATTTAAAAGTAGTTTAAAGTATAGAGGGAGTATATACTAAATATAGATTATATTTACTTTTATTTAATATAATATATAACTTAAACTATAATTATAATATAATAAGGCTAGAATTAAGAATAAGCTTTATATATATAGAGAATATATTAACTTATTTATAGCGTGCTACTTACTCTACTACTAAGACTAGAACTCTATTTAGTAGTAAATATAAAATATAACTTTATTATATACCTTACTTTACCTCTATATATATTAATATTATATATAGGCTAGTATAGTTTATATATATAAACTTACGCCTTTATCCCTTAGTTAGTAGACCTCTAGTAAGAGTATACTCTATATATACTATACTTATATATACTAGAAGCTAACTTTAGTTTAAGACCCTATATTACTCCTAAGAAGGTTACTAAAGGTATATTTTATACTCTTCTTATCCTATATATATACTAATTATATACTAAGTAAGAGTAATAATATAGCTATTATTACTACTTCTTCACGCCTTTATTATAATATATTTCTTATTTACCCTTAATATATATACTATATACACTAACTATATCTTTAAACTAACCTCCCCTAGAGTAAAAAGAGGAGTAGGAAGAAGAGTAAGAAGAATAAAAACTACTTAAGGAGGAAGATAAATTAGAGGAGGAGTAGAACTAAGTATATATAGAGGGTATATATAGATAATATATATAATAGTCCTAAAAATTATAGATCTTTTATTAGCTTTAGCTTTTAATATACTATATATATATATAATATATATACTTATAAAGTAGTAGAATACCTCTCTTTATAGCTAAGNTAAAATTAAAAGCTATAAACTAGTTAGCTCTATATAGAAGTTATCTTATCTTATCTATAAGAGGTAATAAGTAGTAGTTTTTTATTATTATTTTATTAAGTATATAATAGTTAATATATAGCTATAGTTTNTAAATACTATCTTAATAAGAGTATATATAAAATTATATATCTTAGTTAAGTATATATTAGAAGTATATAGTACTTATATATAGTAGATACTATTCCTATTACTTATTTATAGTTAGCTTATCTTTATTATTACTTAGTTCCTATTTAAGTTAAGTAATCTCTTCTTAAAGTTTATATTTATACTTCTAAGTATAAAGTTTATAAACTTTTTATTTAAATTAAAAAAGCTTTTAGTCTATTTATTTTATATTTAAATCTTATATATCTCTAACCTAATATTAATATAAATAGAGAGTAAGTAGTAATAATAGAAAAGGTATACTATACTTAAGTAGAGTATATACTAACTATATACTCTACTTAGGTAATTCCTAAACTAAGATTATATTTTATATACTTAACTTAAGTATTAAACTTAGTATTAGTAAGTCTAGAGGGTTAAATAAGTTATAAGGGATATATAGGTATTTTTTATAATACTATATATACTATTATTAATATTAATATATTTACTAAAAACTCTTTATAATATATACTAACCTTAAGTTATCCCTCTATATATATAAGCTTTAACTTAAGTATAGCTGCTATTAGGAAATAGCTTAGAATATAGTATACTTAGTTTTAAGTTCACCTTAGTATATATAGTATATTAGTAAAGGATATACTTACCTTAATATAGCTTAAAGTAGAAACTAACTTTAATTAGTAGTAAAGTTATCTTAAATATAGCTTAACTCTATAAGGTTAGTATACTTCTATATAAAAGTCTACTATTAGGCTAGTATTTTACTAAGGGATTAGATAAAAGTAGCTATAATTTATCCCTTCTTCTTCTTAGTAAACTAGGACCTAATATTAAGCTAAGTCTTATATATACTCTATATATACTAAAGATATTCTTATTTATCTTTTACTTCTTAAAGCCTAAAGAGCTCTAAAGTAGTAGGGTAATTTAGATACCTCTTTCGCTAGTTTTAGAGAATATATATTTTATAGAATATAAGTAAATATTATAGATACTCTTTAGTAGTTTATAATAAGTCTTATTTATATAAGTAATTACTAAAGCTTAATATTAGTATAACGTTAATATATATAGTATATCTATAAGGTATATACTTATTATAAGCCTACTTTATATCTATATTAGTTATAATAATATATACTATATTATAAGTTATAAGGTATATATATACCTATTAAACTAGAAGGCTAAAGACTACCTTAATTTGAGTAAAAATATACTTAAAGAGAATAGTATAGCCTTTTTATAAGTTTATATTTATCTAGATATAGGTATATAACTTAAGATCTATAGAGTATAAAGTTAGTAAGTACGTTATATATATAGTATATATATAGTATATATATTATAACCCTTCTTACTACCTATAAACCTTAAATAGGTTTATATCTCCTTATACTATCTTAAATAATATATTAACCTTAAGATATTATACTTTCTAAAATATATATATATATACTTATACTATATAGATAATATAGAAATCCCTACTTAGAAACTATTAAATTTTATAAATCTATTACTTTAATATAAGCTTTACTTTATTAAAAGTAAACTTATATAAAACCTTTATATATAGTTAGCTTATATATAATATATATAAGAGATAAACTAACCTATATATAAGTTTCTAGCTAGAAACTATAGAAGATAAGCCTTCTATAAGAGGATAGCTATTTTATCCTTATTATTAAAAGCTATACTTATTACTTAAAGTAAATTAACTCTAAATTAGTTATAGATTTAGTATATACTTAGATAGAGAAGGAGCCTACCTATAAATAGAGTTAGCTTAAGCTAAGTATATACTAAAGATATAGGAAGTATATATATAGAAATAATAGTAATATTAAACTTATTTAAAAAATTAAGAACTACTTTATTTATAAAGTATAAAAGTAGCTATAAAGGAGGGGGTAGAATATATATATATAAGCTATATATAAGGAGAAAAATAAATAGAAACTTAGTAAAGTTAAGAGGTATATAGAAGTTAAGCTTAACTCTATATAGTAATATATTTATTCTATTATTATTTTAAAAATAAGAGAAGCTTAATATATAATAAGTATATATAGATAATACTTTATATTTATTACTTACTATAGTTTTAATAGCTTACCTCTATATTTCTAATATATATATAATCTATCTTAACCTTATATTAGCTACTTATCTTAATTATATTATAAAGATACTTAATATTAACTTTATTTTACTTAATAGGTATACTATAAGTAAAGTATTATAGCTTTAAAAAGCTTAGTTTTAAGTAACTAATATAAAAGATTTATAATATATATATACTTAGCTTATACTAAAAAGATATAGAGATAATATTTATACTATATTATTTAAATATCTAAAATATCTAGTATTAGTAAGTTTTTCTAGGTTTTTAAAATAAAAACTATAGCTTTTATATATAGGGGCTATTAGGATACCTCTACTATTTATACTAAAAAGTTATATAAAAGCTATTTATCTTATTAGTATATATATAGTATATATAGAGGTTAAGTATAAACTTTTATATATATTTAATTAACTTATTTATAATTAATTTAGAGGCCTTATAAGTATCCTTTATAAAATATAATTCTTATAAAGTTTTAATAAAGTCCCCCTTATTTTATATTATACTTAGAATTATAATTAAAAAGTATATAAACTTATAATACTTAATACTACTATATTAGTAAGATTAATATTAAACCTAATTTATATCTTTTTTAGGTCTAAAATAGTATTAGTATATATTTAGTATATATAGAGACTAAACCTACTTTAGAATTAAATATAAACTCTTTATAATCTTAGAGTTCTTATAGTTTAAATATTAAATAGTTTAAGTAATATCTAAAATAAGTTTCTATATATAGGAATATAAAAGGTTTCTATTTTAAATATTATAGGAAATATAGTAAAGAACTCTATTAGGATAAGTCTTAAGATATATTAAGGTAGTAAGATAGTTATATATAGTATATATAGTAATTTAGTAGCCTCTACCTTAAGTAATAAGAATACTTTAAATCCTAATTATATCCTATATATATATTTAGTATATATAGAGTATATAAGTAGTATAAATTAAGAAGAAGTTTACTTTAGTTAAGTTTATTTTATAAAATATACCCCCTTTATTCTATATATTATTTTTAGATAAATTATTATACTAGTAAGTTTAAGTATTAAGCTAGTAAGTAATATAATAAGTTAAGTTTATAATAAGATTATTCTCTTTAAATTATCTTTATTTTTCTTTTTATTACTTAATATTATCTAAAGTAAAAAAAATATTAAAGTTAAAAAATAGATTATTATCTATAAATATAGCTAAAAGGCTAGTAAAGTTAATTAGGGTTAAAAGAGAGTTTATTATATATAGATTTTTTAAAAGAATAGAGTTAAGATATTAGAGATATTTAGCTTAAAAATAGTATATTTTAGGAATAAGTTCTATATATATATAGTATATCTCTATTATATAGAAGAGAAAAGTAGTAAGTATTTTCTTATAAGTTATTAGTTATAATATATATATAGTATATACTAAGAATAATATAACTTTATTATTAATATCTATTATAATTATATTCTACTATAATATAGTCTTTATTTTATTTAGATATAGGTATAACTTAGGGATAGTTTAGATATAGTAGAGTAAACTATAAGGGGAAAGTTATACTTATATAGCCTAGAAGATCTATTCTTCTAGCACTACCACAGCCCCCTACTTGCTTTTTAGACCCCCCTACGAGGTGTACACCCCTTCGTGGATCGTGGCTCAATCCTGGTGTTCGCTGCGGGAGATCGGGGGCTCGGAAGATGATGCTGTGGCGTAAGTCATTTCTATCCCAAGAGATTGGATCAATATAGCCACAAGACTGATCTAAAGAAATAGCAGTTAAACATGTCTCGGCAACCCTATTCCAACACAATGAAAGTGGCTGCTGACGGCGTACAATACAATCCTTGAAAGTTTGTTACACCCTCTACCTGAATCGCCTCGTGATTTCTAAGACAATAGAATATTTCCTACAGGCTGAAGTAGGTACTAAAGAGAGACAGTCTTATAACGAAGTACCACGCTAACAAACATTCAAGGATTGTATTGTACAGCGTACAGACGTTAGCAGGGATCTTGCTCAGGAACCAGGGGTCGGGCGCTGATGGCGTCCACTGAGCATTCGGAGACACTGAGCAGACCAAAACAACATCAAAACAACGTCGAATGGCATCAGCAACACACACCTGAGAACCAGGCCTGGACCTGATCGCTTTCCAGCACAGACCAGCAGCTGCCGAGATCTCTCGTGGCCCAGTCGCCTTATCGTGATTGGCAGCGGGGTAGGAAAGAAGGATGGTGCTGGGAAGCTCTTTGGTGGTGAGGGGGAGGTAGCTGCGGCCCCCATTGCGTGAGTGCTCCATCAGGGATCTACCGGCCTGCTTCCCCATTCTCTCTTCCACATGAGCTTGACCGTTCGTCTTTTCCAACCACCTGAACAAACTTCGCCAGGGTTTGCTTGTTCTGCGCGCATTTGCACATTTTACAGCTCTTGCAGACGACCTATCATCATCGCAAGCTGAACTGCACATGAGCAACAATCAAGAAAGCTGACTGACGAGCAGGCATTCTTATCTGGGTCCCTTTGCGTCACATCATTACGAAATACATCCCTCCGGCTGCGGACCTCGATCCTACGGAATGTAGCTTTCAGTCGCTGTCCACCGCCTTACCTAGGGCGCCTGACACCAACAGACCGATGTCTGTATGTAACGGTCCCCGCGTCCTGACTCCGACAGCATACCTCCATCCCACATCTTCGTGTGCCATCGCATGGCTTCAGTCATCCTCGACAGCCATCACGAATCATTCGCCATTTGACGTCTAGCCCTCACCATCGTTTCCTGGGTCCATTTGAGCTCCAAAAAGCCCCCAATACCCCAGAGCTTTACATACCCCTCCGATCGCCGACTGCCACGCAGCACGGCCCATCTCCGAAAAGGGAAGGCGAGATATCTCACTTGGGGTTACATCGTGTAGACGCACGAGGATCAACCCCCCATCCGACGAACCACAACTGACTACTGTCTTTGGTATCGTGCACCACACATCCGCAAGAGACCCGAACGTAAACCCGAACGCCTTCCGAAGGCGACTTGAGCACAATGGCGGGGACAGATCTGGCAGGGGCCCGGAGCCTGCGAGGTTTACCAGGAAATTCACGCTATAGTTGACTTCGAGTTACCCGCCGACCTCAAATTACCCAGTCACAACTTGCTGTACGTATACCCCATCTTCATGTCTCCCACGGAAGGGGTCGTCGGTCCTCGGCCAGCCAACAGGGGTTTAGACAACAGAGCGGTCACCTAATGGATCCTCTATTTTATGCATAATCTAGCCTTGGCACTGACGTTCCGCTCACGGCACTGGTCTCTGAGGCAAATTGCTAATGTTCGATAGTCTCTTGCGTAACCCTTTCTATTGGCGGATTTGCCCCCGGTGACCTTTGGCAAGTCGATCTCAGTGGCTAAAGCTGCTTCTGATTGGGATAGCTCTATCAACTGCCGGTGTTGTCACCGCGAAATACCCGTCGCCAACTTCACCCAGTATGCCAGAAATCAGTCGGTCGTCCAACCTCCAACGAGTCGCATTTTCAACACCCGCAGAATGAGCTTGTTTGCGTTCTTTCTGTCGTTCTCGGATGCTCAATGCAACTCACTGGCTGCACGCCTCATGTGACGGCGCAACGCTCTGAGCCGCCAGCCCGGCTTGTCTGCTGCCCAACCTCGACCTCACGCGCGACCATTTGATAGCTCTGTTGCAATGCCAAGTCCGACCTACATAACCTCCTCCCCGCCGACCGCTGCATCAACAACATCAATGTCAATCAACTTCCTCATTTTGATGTCGTCGCACAAGCTTTCTGGGATGGCCGATTCATGTCGCCACATGGCGCCATTCGTACTCTCCTTCCCCTTCTTGCATCGTCTTATCGATTTGTCTCGCTCGCTGCAACCAACATGGCGTCTTGGGCTGCATATTCCAAGTTGAACGGTGTTCGCCATGGCTTGGACCCTGTGGAAGTGGATGGATGTCGACCGGGGTGCAGCTTGGTACGTACAGCTTCTCGAAGGAAGCCTCACGGCTTGGCCGCATACACGGCGGTGCCACACCATCGACTGCCTGGATCACCTAAGGCCTTTCATGCCATCTAGATGTGGAAAGCCTCGAGATCGAAGAGCTCCATCGCGGGGATCCAGAAGTATATAACATTCACGAAAAGCCCACGATGAAGGTGTTTTCTTTTCCTCACCACGCTCACCTCTTCTCTGAGATTCCCAACTCCAATCCCAGCATCTCGGTTAATCTATCATCATGGTCGGCTTCAAGCGCTTCGCTATCCTCGCGGCTGCTGCCTGCGGCTTCGCTGCTCCCGTCGAGAAGCCTTCTGAGTTCTCTGTCCAGACCGTTCCCAACGGCTGGATCGTCACCCTCAAGGAGGGCGTCTCTGCCCGCGACCTCGACGGCCACTTGGACTGGGTCAGCCAGCTCCAGAGCCGCAACCTCGACAAGCGTGCTTTCGCTGGTATCGAGCGCAACTACTCCTTCAACAAGTTCCACGGCTACGCCGGAAAGTTCGACGATGCCACCATCGAGGAGATCAAGAAGAACCCTGATGTGAGCTTGAATTCAACCAAACAACCATGAATCCCATGCTGACATCCAATAGGTCGTTGCCGTTGAGCGTGACCAGATTTGGACTCTCTTTGCCATCGTGAGCCAGACCGGTGCTCCTTGGGGCCTGGGTACTATTTCCCACAAGACCTCCGGCTCTACCACCTACGTCTACGACAACGCCGCCGGCACTGGCACCTACGCCTACGTCGTCGACTCCGGCATCAACACTGCCCACACCAACTTCGGTGGCCGTGCTACTCTGGGCTACAACGCTGCCGGCGGTGCCCACACCGACACCCTCGGCCACGGCACCCACGTTGCCGGAACCATCGGCTCCACCACCTACGGTGTCGCCAAGCTCACCACCCTGGTCTCCGTCAAGGTCTTCGTCGGCAACTCTGCCTCCACCTCCGTCATTCTCGCCGGTTACAACTGGGCTGTGAACGACATCACCAGCAACGGCCGTGCCGGCAAGTCTGTCATCAACTTGTCTCTCGGCGGTCCCGCTTCCACCGCCTGGACCACTGCCGTCAACTCCGCCTACAACGCCGGTGTCACCACCGTCGTCGCCGCTGGTAACGATGCCCAGAATGCCGCCAACGTTTCCCCCGCCAGCGCCGCCAACGCCATCACCGTCGGTGCCATCACCAGCACCTGGGCCATCGCCTCCTACTCCAACTACGGCAGTGTCCTCGACGTCTTCGCCCCCGGCTCTTCCATCCTCTCCACCTGGATCGGCTCCACCACCGCCACCAACACCATCTCCGGCACCTCCATGGCCTCCCCCCACGTCGCCGGTCTCGTCAACTACCTCCAGTCTGTCGAGGGCCTGTCCACCCCCGCCTCGATCGTCGCCCGCATCAAGGCGCTGGCCACCCCCAACAAGATCACCGGCAGCCTCAACAGCTCCCCCAACCTGATTGCCTACAACGGCAACGGCGCTTAAGCGTCTCGCCTGGGGCCCTCGCCACGAGGTATAGACCGGGGGCTACCGCGGGGTTGAGGTACGCGACGAGAAGACGTTCCGTGCGTACGCAGAATGCCCCGCGGGCAGTTTCCAAAGGTTGTCAGCTCACTCTATTTTTCAGTTTGCATATGAAGGAGTTGGGATCCCCTCTCATTGAAGGATGAGTGAACGCGCTGGCCTTTTTTCTTTTTGATGATGGAAATGAATGTTTTGAGACTTCATACCCTTTGGGGCCTGTCTTGGTCGCCGGGGTTTCCCATTTGCTGAGATTTGGCTGGGGATGTGCTTGATAGGAATAATAAACTTGATGCATCAGATCTGTTGTCGCAGTGACCAATGCTTGAGTGATGCGATGATCCCGTCGGGATGGGAGGTTAATAATTGACTGCAAGATTGGCAGTGAGCCAAGACCTCCCAGATCCAAGGATTGAGAGATCGGATGCTGCCATCTCGGCGGGAGGGGATAGTTGTATTCATTACTTTTGGTAGCTCTTGGCGATCTGATGATCTTTTAGGGAATGTCTTGGCAATGTGACTTGGCCGATTATTTACTTATTGAGTTGCCACGGTGTAAATCATCCTCGATGTGCTAAATAGCCGCTTGCTTTGGAGCATACAGGCATCTCATCCATGCCCCTCCTTTAAGTGGTTGGAGTTTTAACGTGGCATGATTTTCACACATTCGGATTGCAATTGGGGAATAATAGATCTAGGGGGTTAGTGTGCAAAATTATCGTCTTGTGCGAGGTAGAAATAACTATCTTCAGGAAGGAAATGTGAAATTTCGGGTCAACATGTACCTCTCGCGGGACCTTGCGTCCGGAGCAGATGAAATGGCAATTGCGCCAACTGAGATCGAGTGCCACGGAAGGGTTTCTGGTCACAGGATCTGAAGGCGCAATCAATCCGTCCAGAAGGATAGAATTAGCTACGGGCACAGCTTCCCAATTGGTGGTAAACGTTCCATGTTTGGCTGTTTGACAAGATTTGGTGATTAGTATTGCTAGCCGGGTGTCAGTTGGGCCTTGGCTATGGGCAGTGTGCTCTATAACTCCAATCATAGTCCACCTAATAATTAGACAGGGGCGACGGACGACGACAAAGATAGGCTACGGCCGATGACGATAATAGACAAGGACAACAGCGGCGATATACGGATCTCACGGGTGCGTGGTGGACACTGCCCGGATCCATAGCAAAACTCTTGGTGAATCTCTCCATACATAGGGCTACACAGCGTATCTATTCCACATCAAGCTCCTACCCTTTGCATCTATAACCAGATGTAGACCAGTCTGTTTTATACCTCTTACTCAACCCTCAGAGCATGCCAGGTCAGTGGGCGTCACTGCCCCATCATTCCCGCCTCTGTTTCCAACAAGACCAGCCTCGTGCTAGGCAACCCTTACGCGAGCCTTACAAGTGAAAGGCGTCAAGGATGAATTCGGGCGCTAGGCACAGCGGCCACCCGAGCCCTGACAAGTGGAACGAAACATCCTGCCGGCGGGAGAGGGGCATTTCTGTGGTGTCCTATTCCATCGTATGGCTGAAAATTCATATGCGCCGTCGGTCATAGTCTAGCTCCAAGGTCGACGTGTGAGTGTGGTCGCCACTTACAAGTCTGGTCTTCAATTGCTGGATTGAATCTGCGCGAGCGAAGGAACGGATGGCGTCTACTTTGTGAGTAGAAAGTTGATTCATAGTTGACTGAGTAGGAACAGACGATGAATCTGTGCGGAAAACATGCCAACGGCTCTAGTAGATACGATGTCTGTCACAATACTCCATCCAGTAGCCTCTGCATGTGGTAATGTGGCTGGTGGCTCACCACCCGATCGGGGGTGAAGATACCTCGCTGAAGTATCGGCCAAGAGACGAACCGCTAGAAATTCATTTTTGATACCAAGCTACTTTCTCCGCGCCTCACGAAAAATGCCGTTTGGGGGAAGTGCTATTCTAAAAAAGCAATACTTCCCTATTAATTGAACCCTATTCACAACCTATCATTGGTGTCGATGGAGGCTGCGGTGGGGATACTGGAGTCTTTCTCTAACAGTTTGTCACGCTCACATTCGTTGGCGCAACGCAGTTAGCCAGGATCTTTTGGGAGGGGTTTCTTCACACTCATGTACGGAACCTTCCTCTCCCTCTACTCTGCCCGTTTTTTTATTCTTTTCATTCAGTCCCTTGTGTTTAAAGGGCCCTACACATAATTCATCTCCTTTATTTCGCCACGATGAACGCTTACAACTCTCGACGATACAACAACGCGAACGGGCGTTCCGGTCAGATCGGGAACAATGTCCAAGTGCAGGAAGAACACGAGACACTCCGGAAGAAATGGGACATGTACGAGGGCCGGCTCCAGAGGCACTGGGACGCGCTCGACAAAGACCAGCGACGCCAGTGCATCCTCAAACTCAACGACGGCGAGAATATCCCACGGCACCCCGAGGACTCGGCTCACGGCGGTGTGCTGTCTAGCCTCGTGCCCGAGTGGAACCTTCGTGATCTGACCGATCCCGACGAGGACCGCCTCCTCGACATCATGGCCAACCGTGCTGTCCCGGACCTAATTGACCAGTACAGGGTCAACGACAAAGATTTCATCGAGAGGAGAATGGAGACTCACGAGCTCCGCGTCAATGCGACTTTCAGGGACGCCTACATTATGTTCATTGACAGCGACCAGTACGGACAAGCGGTGCAAATCCCACGCTCCAAGATGAATGAGATCGCGTGGGCCTTCAGAATGGGAAATATGCTCCCCAAAGGAATCGGGGAGATGATCTTGTGCCGCCAATTGTTCCTTCTGCAGAGGCTCAACGACATCGCGAATTTCATTCTCCAAGAAGCTGGAGTTAGTAAGATTCCGCGCAAGCGTCGGGAGGTCGACCAGCTTGATCTCGCCTGGTTGACCCGAACTCTTCTCAGCAACAGAAACTCTCCACAGCTGGCTAGTACCCCTGTGGCGCCTACTGCAGATGCGGCCGTCGATGCACTTGAGCAGGGCATTCAAATGCTCCAGGTTGGTCACGGGGTGCTCCTCAGGCCCAGCCTGCGGCCAAGAAAGTAAAAGAAGACCCTCTCCCGGATCCCAAGGACTTGATTCGCGACCGCAAGATCGCTTACGAGGCATACCTGGATTCGCTCGCGTCTCAGCCGGCGATGTTTGCTCGGGAAGTTGCCGCCTGGTTCCCCATCCGCCCGGAGCTTATCGCTGATGAGAAGGGAAGGTCCCTTCCTCTCAAAGCCGACATGCACGCCAGCAGCGCCGTCTTGGATGCTGCTCACAGTGCCATCAAAGGTACCGTGATCTCGTCTTATGCGGATCAACTACTGAGCCGACCTGATGACGCAGGCTCGGACAAGCTCCGGAAATCCATCATTTTGCAAGAGCTATCGAACATTGCGCATCTTGACTACGTCCGACTGCAGTCTCTACTGAAGAGGCAGTTGACCAGGGACTCTAAGCTGTTCAAGCGTGTGTCGAACGGGGTCGATGCCGTGGGAAACCCCAACATCAAACTGAAGGGCAAGCCACAGGATGTTCAGAACAGCGACCCCCCTCTTCACATCCTTCTCCAACTGTGCCAGCCGGAAACGACCCCGCAAAAGGCACATAGCTGGATTTAACAACTCTCGAAGCTGTACCTCAAGACCGACTTTGACAAGTATGGAGCAACGCTCCAACGAGATGCGTTTGAGACGATGGGATTGCTGTCGTTGAGCGCGGCCGTGAATCTGTCACTGGCACAGAAGGGGCCGGTTCCTTCGCGAAAGAAAGCTCAGTCCTTCGTCACCCGGGCTCAAGAGCTCGAGGCGGAGCTCAACCGGCTTAAGAAAGATCTTGGCCCCGTGCTTACCAAGAAGGCTCTTGACGATGGTCTTATCGACGGCGCATTGGAGCGACTGGACGAGATCGTTGCCGAGAAAGCGGGCGCGAGACTGGCTTTCTTGTACGAGGACCTGATCCAGGACAGCTTCGCGTATCTCTACAAGCAGTATGATCACGCCAAGGCCAATGGCGAGACCGACTGGACGGCACTCGCAGTGGAGCCCCAACAGCCTTCTGAGGAACTGGTCGAGAGTCGCAAGCAGAGGGACAAGTCCCGATCATCTAGCCGGTCTCAACTTGATATGATCTCTAGTGCGAGGGAGCCGGTGCCTGCGTCACCAACCATCGAAGTCGAATACGAGGATATGGTTGAGACGTTCAGAAACTTGATCAGAAAGTCCGAGCCGCGTGAAGCGGTCGGCTGGCCTGCGTTTAATCTGGCGATAAAGGAGTTGGCATTCAACTTGATCCGTACAGCAGATGGATTGAACCATGCATTTGAATCGTCTAGGTTCGGGTGCAAGCTTCTTGTGGTTTCTCCGCCTTACAAGGGCAAATTTGAAGGAGACTCGGCTCTTGTGCTCGGTCAGCGGCTGAACAAAGCCTACGGATGGACTGAAGATACGTTTTACGAAGAGGACCCTGGGAAATATCTGGACGAAACATACTCTAGACCCGACTCTGAATCCGACTGGGAAAGTGAAGATTGAGGTCTCGACGATATTGAGTCGAGCAGCATAGTGTCTGGTTCAATATGATTTTGTATTTGTTTCGGGCATTTGTCGATAATGTAACAGCTGAAGCCCAAGCCGTATTGCCTCGCGTCAATCGACCTCGTTCCAGCCTTCCGGGTTGAAAGGTTTTCATCAATTCATATAATTGAAGTTGTATCAGCTAATGTCTGCAGAAATGGGGCAAACGGTCCGGATCGTGGAGGGGAGCTCCTTCTGCCCTGGCCTGCTTTCCCTGATACCTGGTGACCAAACTTTGGAAAGCGCGGACGGCGAACTCAACATGATGCAGGAACCTGCAATGGTTTGTTTGGTCGCTCCTTCCCAAACCATCCGCAATCGACATTCCGTCTCCCATTCACCCACCGGCCTCAACTACCTTACTCTGGATTCTTTTTCCACACCTCACATCTTCATCGTCTACCCAGCTTCTGCTTTTTTTTTCCGGGTCAGTAGCAGCCATATTCAAGGTTATTTGCCCTGGAGATTCTTGTACCCATCTGTACAACAAACGCTAGGCCAACGGCTGCCCACATGTCCCAGGGGCCTTGGCTTCCACAACGGCCATTCTTCGTCAGATCACCAACTCCCTCGAATGTTTCTCCTTCGACTTCTAACTGTAAGATCATCCTCCTTCGTCAACTCCACATCCTCTCGTCCTGTACACTGACGAGATGAAGGGTCTACTAGCGACTAGCAGTCGGGAGGCGCCCCAAGCAGCTGCTATGGAAACCGAATTGGCCCAGCTCATCGACCTGCCGGACGAGCTCATTCTTCCCATTCTTGAAGTCCTTTGTCGCCACTGCGACGGTCGAAATTGCGGAAGTCACCAGGAGGAACGCGAGAGCCAGAAGGCACTCGTCTCATTCTCAAAGACCTGCTTCCGCTACCACAGGCTTGCGCGACCCTACCTCTTTCACCACGTCTACTTCAATTACAACTACCACGAGATTCGGGAGCACCCCTGGCTGGGTTGGAAACAAGAGCAGATCCTGTTTAGGCTTTTGCAAAGTTTGGCAGGCGACCACGTTCCAGACCCCGACGCGCTGGAGGCTGCTGGCAAGCGGAGCCTTGCAAATGGCATCGATGACTTGGCCACCTCCATCAAGCACCTTGAAGTCAACCTGACTCCCAATCTGCACATTGAAAGTGGCAGGGTCGGTAAGACTTGGAAAGCTCCCAGCCGGGAGACCTTTGGCTTCGACTGGCTTCCTGAGATTCTCAACCGTGCCACCAATTTGGAACATCTCGAGCTACACATGGAGCTTCCTCTCAACAAGCATGCGGGCTTTATACAGTCCATGAACCAGTACGGCCGCGCCAGGTATAATTCCATTAATACCCTCAGCTTTATATACCGTGCCTCCTGTTACGACAAGATCACCGATTTTGACCTTCGAGACACGCACATGATCTTCAACCGCTGCCGCAACCTGGCCACACTCGAACTTCACGGAATAGGAGGCTTGGGCGAACGATTCGCTGAAACTACCTACGTCACCTCCAAGCTCAAGACCTTGCGCCTGACAAATTGTTCCCTCCGAGCCAGTGATTTTGATACCCTCATCGCAGGCATCAAGAATTTGGAGAGCTTCACTCTGGGCCGCGGCGAGCTCCACAAATTCCAGTTAATTGCTGAGTACGGCTAGTATCCCAGGAACACGATCAACGACCAAGTGTTCCCCGCGAGCATCATCGATGGCCTGAAGAACAAGTGCAGCCATAGCCTGAGGCATCTCGAGCTCGGTCCCTTTGAAATGACGCTGTGGCAGTGCATTTGGCACCTGAATCGCTTCGGAACGGAAGCCGAAAAGCTCGAGGCCATTCGAACAGCCACCATTCATACACTGCGTTCCTTCGAAAAGCTTGAGCATGTTCAACTTGCCCAAGACTCTATTCTCGGCGTTTCAAACATGTGGACCTCTTGTTACTATGATATTCCTTTTGTATTGTTGCCGACGTTGCTCCCGGGTGACACAACTACAGAGCAGCGACTCGGCCTTTGGCGTATCGACACCAGCTTGCCTGACCCTGACGGCACTCGCCTAGTCGACATGCTTCCGCGGACCCTCAAGTCTCTTCGCCTTACCCATGTCAACAACAAGCTTGCAGAGAGCTTGCTCACCTTCGCCACCGCCGTCTCCCTCGGAGAGTTCCCCGAGTTGAAGGAGGTATCCCTGCACGGCCAGGATCCTCTCATGGAGCGTTGTCGTTATGGCAACCGCTTTCAGATCGAGTTTCTTTTCGCTCTTGAGCGACACTGGGATTTCTTGAAGGATGAAGTCTTACAAGAGATGAAAGACCTGCTTAATGAAGCTGGTGTCAAACTCTCCTGGGAGGCGATGGGAAGCAATCGGCCCACTGAGGGATGGCCCGATAGCCCCACAGCGATGCTGCGCTCATGTAGCATGTATTCAACTCCTCGCATAACAGAAGAGGACAGGGCATTCACCAATTTCAACATGAAACGCAACGACTGGACCGTCATGCTACAACGACTGTGTGTCATAACAGTCACTGAAACCGAGGAGGAGTACGACGATCACTGGTCGATATGGCGTGAGGACGAGTTGGACTGAGAATTTCATCTAGGCTCTCTAGCGGTAAATGTGGTGTTTTCAACGTCAGATGATGGGAATAGAAGTACACGAAGGAATGGACGGAATAATGATCAATAGAAAACAGCGACAGCGAATAAACCTTTAACCTTCACAAAAGTTGAGTACCTCCCGCCCGATCTCGTCTGTCGCGATCAACCGTACTATCAACATCTTCGTAGCCATGTCTATTTGCTTAAAGGTTTTGGGTCCGCAGTTCGTCTTTCTTGGTCTCTCAACCTGCTATCCAGGTCATTGAAGATAAGTGCCAGAGGCGAAGACTTTGCTACCTGTCAGGGCCGGAGAGTTCATGGAGCTGTGGCCAAGGACGATGACGCAGTGAAGATGATGGAGTGGGAGTGGGTGAGCGATAATCCAGAAAAAGAAGTAGGAGAAGTGAATACGGCAATGGAGGAAGACCAGAATCTACGGGAAGAGGCCTGGGAGAAGCAACAATGGTCATCAACTGACGCATTGGGACTCCAGATCGTGGAATGCAACATGCTGACCATGAGCCCATCCGTTGGACCGATACAAGCCCGAGGTGCGGAAGGTGTGGGTGTCATTTTTCATTTATATTCATCGAATAGGGCATTGCATTAAAAGAGCCCCGATAGCCTTGGCGGACTTTTATGAGCAACAGCAAGGATGTCAACGTTACTCCTCGGAGCGCAGCCTCCGGGCCGGCAAGGGATCGGCGACGGAGATTCGTGGAATGCGCCCCATATTTTCGCCGGCGCTCGGGGAGAAAACGGACTTTGATATTAAAGTATTGGCACATTCCTGTTTGATGGAGACACAAGACCAGGTTGTGAGGAGTTGCGCGGAGTTGTAGGTTGGTCTTCTCAGGTGCGGGCTGAGTTGTAATTATGGAGCTACTTAAGGAGGCATGAAGTGAAGTGTTCTCTTTCAACCTAACAGAGCTTTCTCAACCAAATTTCAACCGCTATCATTGTTTCCATCAGTTCTTAGTGCAAGCTGTGCCATCATGAAGTTCTCTGCCGCTCTCGCCCTCCTGGCGGCTGCATCAGCTGAAGCCCACTGTTAGTCTTCTGCCCTTTAACATCACTCAACAACAGACAAAAGTCTCAGCAAATCAGCCAAATCTCGTATAATGCTAACTCAGTCGATCAACTCAGACACATTCGGTCGCCTAGTGTACGGCGGCACGACCTATCCCGAGTGGCAGCATGTCCGCAAGACTTTAAACTTCTACTCCAACGGCCCCACCGACGGCGTCTCGTCGACGCAGATCCGGTGCTACGAAGCCGATCCCGCGGACAGGGGTACCGTGACCACCATCCCGGTCACCGCGGGCTCGACGATAGGGTTCGCGGCAAACAGCGTCGTGGGACATCCCGGGCCCGCGAGCTTCTACATGGCCAAGGTTCCGTCCGGCCAGACGGCGGCAACCTGGGACGGCAGTGGAGCCGTCTGGTTCAAGATCTACCACGAGCGCCCGACGATCACCAGCAGCGGCCTGGAGTGGGCGTCGTACAGTGAGTGTCCAATTTTCTCAATCATTTCTCCTGTAATTTGAAATTTTTCGGGCCATGTTGTTGTCGAGTGGGTGCGATCTTCGGCGGCAGGGAACCACGAAAAGCATGTGGTTTCAAGGAAAGAGACATTTTAGATTTAGTGGAGAGTTCGTGAATCGCGCTGTAGGGCTGAATCAGTTCGGTGCTAATGACGATTTGTGTCGCAGACACTCAGGTTCTCTCAACCAAGATCCCGTCCTGTCTCGCCAACGGAGAGTACCTCGTCCGCGTCGAGCACCTGGCCCTGCACGGCGCCGCTACCGAGGGCGGAGCTCAGTTCTACGTCGGCTGCGCCCAAGTCTCTCTCTCCGGCGGCGGCAGCAAGACCTTCTCCGGCGTGTCGTTCCCCGGAGCCTACAAGTCGACCGACCCGGGCATTCTCTTCCAGCCGTACTGGCCGACTCCGACCAGCTACACAAACCCTGGCCCCGATCCGATCAGCTGCTGAGGAAAAGAAAACAAAAATGGGGCTCCTGCGCCGCTTCCCGGTACGGCTACCGTTCATCCGCTGTAGTGCAATGAATCAGGGTGGCGGTATGCATGCATGATGCCGATGCCGGTGTCACAGAAATAAGGCTCTCGCTCACCCACCCGCTTAACTGCTGACAGGGGCGGCTGGAACAATCCGGATTTTCTCGGCGTGGCGGACCATCCTCTCCTTAGTTCGCGTCGTTTTTGTTGAGCGTGCTTTTTCTGATCGGTGATTTAGGGAGAAAATTTCCCTGCTTGGGGGGTCCGCGCGGCCCGCTTGGCGAGTTCGGACGCCACGGGAGAACGACGTGATGTCAGGAAATGCGGGGAATTCTACGTCATTAACTGTAAAAAGACGTGGCGCAAGGGTCCGATTTTCGATCGCGTTCTTGCGGCTGGGCTGCGTGTGGCTTCTTTCATTGTCGATTATGACCTGTTCGTTGGGTAGTGACATTTTATTTCCCTATTCTGAGTGATTGACTATTGCTGGTGTGGTCATTTTGAGGTAATTCGGGGGATCTGCTTCGTTGATATTAATGATCGACCCTTGCTGAAGCAGCTTTCGGCTTACTGCTCGCTTCGCTAAGATCAGTTCACCCCTCTCATGACATCGCTATTGACGATAATAACGACAAAGCCGTCCGTCCTTCATCACGACTCTCATCGTCAAACAAGAACGAAAACAGACAGACATTTCGAAGAAAGATAATGAAGATGACGACAGTAACATTGGAAGATTCAGATGCCCCGTGCTTCTCTCACGAGAGCTTCCTGGCTCCGCCGGCTGTAGAGAAGCAACCCTCAGGGATCAAAAGCCCTCATCGGCACAGAAGCCCAGCGCGCCGCTGGAATGGTGATGGCAAGGGAATTCAGGTGGACATCGGCACTCGTTTGCGCGAATATGTCGACTGCTTGAACAACAGCAAATGGAACGTCATCGGAAACCACCTCGCCGACGAGCTCACCCGGAATGGCCACTCTCAGACACGCGAAGAACACATCACCCGCCTCCAGGGTCGGACGGAGGGACTCGCTGGATTTAACATCAAGATCGACACCATGCTAGTCGACAAGAAGGCCCGCGCCGTGGCTGCGAGATACGTCAACCGGATGACGCTGGTGGATGAGAGGGTGAATGCCGACCCTGTCGAGAAGACGATTGAGTTTGACGAGCAGTGCTTCGTGTGGTTCAACGAGAAGGGCAAAATTTCGAGGATTGTGACGATCCAGGACAACGACGGCATTCGCGCCCAGAACCCCACGGCAGAGATGACGCCGAAGTTTCTCACGCGGAGCATGCCGGATAAACCGGTTGATCTAGGGTCGCTGTACCGCGCATACGTCACCAGTATGAACCAGCGCACGATGAAAACCGAGTTTCCTAAATTCTGCAGGAAAGAGCTTCGACACAACAACAGACCATTCGCCGTCCAGGACTATGCACGCAACCTTGACATGAGCCACGAAGTTGTTGCAGGGCTTCGTTTCGAGATCCAGGAGTTGTTGGTGGATGAGGAGACTCAGCAGGTCGCCGCTCGATTGCAACTGACAGGAACGCCGACGTCGATGTTTGCGGGTATCCCTCCCAATGGAAAGGGCATCAAGTTTCACGAGCACTGTATGTACCGATTCGACAAAGGCAAGATCTCTGTGGTTTGGGCGACGATGGAGCTTGACGTTGTGAGGAAGCAGTTGGAAGCCAGGGCAGATCGCAGGAAGTCGTCCATGTTGGGAATCAATTGACAGAGGATGTCGGAAGGTTTGTTGTGAAGGGGGCAAATGTTGGTTACTACGCTCTACGACAAGGGGTCGGCGGCGTTTCGGTCTGTGGGGGAATCTACGCGGCACAACGGGCTATTTTCCAGGGGTAATCCACTCGTCATGGGGACCGATCATCAACTTCCCCTTTCGCAGTTTGTGTTTTAGACTGTACAAATAACATCTCCATCCACATGTTTGAAAGCAATGTGATCATACGCACAAACTTCGAACGGTTTTGAGGCGCCGTACTTGAAAGATTCTACCGACGGGATCCCTCGGGTCGACCAACATTCCTCATGAATTCCGGGTTAAGGGCACCATCAAGTAGGTGGCAGTTCCCGGTTTGTGCCGCCTCATCTCTTGATAACTATGTGCTCCTCTTTAAGATTTCTATGATAGCTACATTTATAATTGTCGATTGTTGATGATGCGAGGTACCTACTCAACCACTCACTCCGACGTAGTTGGTGGTGGTGGGAGGTACCTACATAAATAACCTGGAACCTAGGTATTCAAGCACCCCCAGTCTCCCCAACTCACAACTACCTTCATGGCTCCACTTTAAGAACAACCTCACTTATCAATTGCCCCAATGTCGACACACACACCCATCTCGGTTCTATATGGCCCCTTTTACGACCTTGATGCCATCGTTGAAAGTTTCAAGCAGTTTTACGAGCTGCTTCCGCGAATGGTCTCGCTCAGACCCGAGTGTGTAAAGAGCCCCCCTGAGAATGGATGTAGCGATGACGAACTTCCTCTTGGGAAGTTTAGGGTCCTCGGGTTCAATGAGAGAGTATTTGACCTATGTGAGTGTATCTCGATTTTGCCCTCTTCCTGATCGAAACCAATGGAGTCGTCGAAAACAAAGTACGCTACTTGACATACGTGGAGAGCGAGAAGCCGGTCTACACATCCACGCAGAGCATGAGCTACCTTAAAAATTCACATCTCTTCTCGGAACCCGAAAGCGAATTCGGAATCAAGCAGCCAGTTGTGCTTGAGCTCTGGCCGTTGGAAGGCGACAAGATTCCAGAAGGAATTGTCGCCCTTTCAGGGCAGGCGGACGGGGGCTTAGCTATGTGGTGGCTGCTCGACACCTGCACCGGTAATAATGATGAGGACCCGTGGGGCTGTCTGAGGCTGATTGACTGTGCCTACTACAGGCGAGGTCACTCCTCATGATGCGCACACACACGTGCCGGACGAGGAGATACCCGCGGACGAGCCCTGGCGGACGGATAAGCCACGGCCGGCTGTAGAGTACTTCAAAGAGCTCACAAAGAGTCTGATCTCACTCAAGATAATTCCAATACCGACGCCCATGCCTGGAGGAGACTGGAAAGTTTGGCGAGTGGAGGACTTTGGAGAGGAACGCCGGCACTGGGTTCATATAAGCCTTGAAGTTGGCTGGTGGTTATTATGGGGTTTTGTTGCTGAATTTATGGATTTAGGAAGCTCGGGCTCTCTATTGGGAGTGTGATTGGCCCGACGAGCATCAGTTTGATCGGTCAAAGTGTCGGGGTTTACTTAAGAAGATGTTGAAGACACGTTGGGACACTCTAGACGAGAGAAGTTAAAAGATAAGGGATCACTTATGGAAGGGAATACGTGACTGGGAGACGTATCAGTATTTTTGCTTTATATACGACGTGTTTTAGAAACACCCAGCAGAAGGCTTAGGCTATCATTTCTCTTAGCTTTTGCAGACTATCCTGACCGTCGCCGACGCAGCGAACATCATTCGGAAGGTGGTCAAAAACGTCAGCGGCCAGTCTGACTAGATAAGTGCATGCGTCGTATTGCATGCTCTTCTCGAGATACCTGGTGTGGATTATCTTGCTCAATAGCGAGACAGACTCAACAATCTGAGCGATCCACGGGCTCATTGAGACAGCAGATTCTTCTGAAGAAGTATAATCCTGCAACCCACTGGCGCGCGTTCTGTGAGCCGTCGCGGCCGCCGTATGTATGTTACATTTGGTCTCGGTACCAAACTTGAGCACGTTAACAATCTCGCGCTCAGCTTCTTGCCTTGTCTCTGTTATCTGTGCAAGTAGGTCTGAACGGCTTGCTGCCTCGAGTGCTTCTACCATCTTCAGAATGCCAAGGTAGTGCTTCAAATTCAGTTCGAACCAATTCAGTCGACTCTCTTGGTTCAGAAAATTGAGCCGCCGCTCGCAGAGCCCGAGAAGGGGGCAGATCGAGATATTGTAGATCTCCAATGCGTCTAGAGTAGCTTCCCAAGTTGACAAAAGGCTTTTTTCGTCTACCCCTTCCCTCAAAGCCTCCTTCAACGACGTAATTGTCTTCCATAAGTAGACGTTAGCAACAGAAGCCGCTGAAAGTATCTCAGTCGCTGTCTTGTCGTAGACTTCAAATCCGTTGATAAGCCAGCTTTTTGATTGAGGAATGAATGAGCCAACGAGGAAGGCCCTGGCCAAAAGCCACACGGGTTCTAAGCAAGCCCCTTTCAACCCGGATGTCAGTGAAGCCCTCAGGTTTGAAGTTAACGAGCTTTCAGTGTCCCACACCACTGCCGTCCAGTAGAGTCTGGTTTCTAGGTCTAGGAACTTGGTCGAGACCTGCTCGGCAACGACAGAATGGTGCGAGGAGCCGAACTCTGCCACTAACCCCAGCTCATGGAGGTGATCAAGGCTCCTTCGTTCCCGTAGTCTTTGAATCTGGGAAAGCGCAGTATGAAGACAAGTCAAACCATCGATCCCGTCCATGACCTCGTCATGAGGGATGCCTGTAGGGATCGGGGTCTGTGTGAATAAATACAAGGCCAATACGGATTGATAGGATACTCGGTTGATGACTTTGAGCATGTCTCTTCTGGCAGCGCGCCAGCTTTCTCTGACAAAGTCTTCGGCGGATTTCGTCGGAAGGCCGCCATGGCTTTGGAGGATCTGAGGGGCCCATCGTGCTGCGAAACCTTTAATGGCCGTTCGTAAGAAGCCCTCGATTTGGCTCCCTAGCTCTGCTTCTCCACGGTCAGGTGTCTGTTCATTCCCTTGAGCTTGAGACGCCACCTCCTGTTTCAAGTCACGATCGAGAGTCCTGAACATTTCTATGACCGGTGTGGTCCTGACTTCACTTGAGGTTTTGCTAAGTTTGTCAGTCTCAGAGTCCGGCATCTCCTGGGTGGCTCCTTGGTGATTCTTACACAAGCGGACAGCCATCTACCAAGAGCGCAAGAGAAGGTTCGAGAACTTGCTTGACGATTGATTCAAATGATGTGTTCATATCGGGCTTACTCAGTCTGGCTCCAGGGACATTTGCCATATCTAATACCATAGCAGCCTCTGGCCTTGAACCCTTTTTATTGACGCTCTTCATCCACTATTTGATATCAGACTCTGTAGGCGCACGAATGACAACGCTTCCGATGGTTACTTACGGTGAAGGTGCAAGGTTGTTGCTTCAAGGCGCATCGCGAACACGAACCGCGCCATTCTACATCACCTGGTTGATAGCCACGTTTCGAGGCGTTGCATGCGATTCGGGAACGGCGACAGTTGTCGCAACTTGAATATTGCTTCCTTTGTTTGGAAGATGACATGTTTCTAGCGCTAAAGCTCTAGGAAATCTGTTGCTTGAAATGAAGAAAAATATGGTCAGGTATGCAGTGGCGCTGAAGACAAAAACAGGTTCGTGTTGATCCGACTCGGTATTGCTGACACCCGATTACAACGGCGCTGGCCCCACAACGCTTGGTTGCTTAGAAATACAACCAGCCCATAGTAATGTCAGACGCGAGCAGAAGCCTGTATCTTTGTCAGCCATTATTTCGCCATGCTTTCTCGACACCTGCACTGAAATGTACAAAATCTCTTTGAATGAAAACTTGAATATAAAGATTCTTTTAGAAACATTTAGCTTAAAATTGTGGAAAAAAAACTTTTAACGAAATCTCTTGTTTGTGATTTATGGCAAGTCACATCCAGCTTAGGGAAGTACGTAAATCGTCAACGTCAAAAAGGTGGCAACCGTTTCTCTATTACTGAGTATCAAAGCAAACATGGAAGAAGGGTTGGAAGCTATGTTCCGACTGTCCTGCGGTGCCTTAAGTGTTCACTCCCTAAGATCACAGCTTCCCTAGATAGTCGACCACCATCGAGTGCAACTCATCGTCGCTCATTCCCTTCACACCCAACAAATTGTTGTCTAGCTTGCTAGAGAAATCACAGCCATAAGCAAGAGTCAGCGAACCGCAAAAACAGAACCCCAGCATCGCAGCATCGACATCTGCATCTGAGCCTTTGGCAAGCTCTGCGAGACACTCGCGGCGGAGTTCTTCTGTGTCTTTGACAGACGTACTCCAGTCTATCCCGTCGACATCTTTTGCGTATCCAATGAGCTGGTTTTAGGTAACCAAAGCAGAATGAATAAACACAACGCGGTTCGCAGTCTGAGACCGGTTCCGAATAACCCCGAGTACGGCCACCGCGACATCGGCGAGCGTCGTCGCGCTGAAAGGCACGTCGCCGCCGTTGTACAGTATCGCTTTATGATCTTTAAGATCAACGATGAGGCCGTTCTGGAGACCCCAATCGAGGAAAAGTCCATTCGCAACGGCCGTGAAAGTGAACGCTGGGTTTTCCCGTGACATCTTCAGGAGGTAGTCCTGGACGGCAACCTTTGGAGCACAGACGGGCAACTGCGCGCAGAGAGAGTTGGTGGAATCCATACCGAACTCGGCCGGAATGAAGACCTTGACGCCGGCAGAGACGGCGGCATCGATGAGTGGTTTCTGACCCCCGATGACAAGCGTGGCCAAGCACGATATGACGACGTCGATACCGGCTAAGGCAGGTAAAAGGGATTCGGCAGAGTTGATGTCGACTTCCATGATATCAAGGCCTGAGTGGATAGGCAGTCTTGACAAGTTTCCTCCTTTTCGAGTGAGGGCCGTGACGCGGAAACCAGCGTCAAGATGGACTTTGAGAATGGGGCCGCCAAGGTTGCCGGTGGCACCAGCGAGCGCAATACGAGCGTAAGACATTGAGTATTGGGGCAGGATGTATGATCAGTGAATCAAAGAAGTTGGATGGTTTCGTAAGGTCAAACCGTAAAAGGGTGCGTAGTGTTGCCTCTTTATACTTCGTTAGCTTACAGAATTGCCTGCATTTCCTGACCGGTGGCGAGATTTCTATTTCAGATGTGGATGCCGTCCTCATTCCTTCAGTGAACGATGAATCTTTCGTCCCCTTTCTTCTGCATCTATGGTCCTGGGATACGCCTGGTTCTCGGTTCCGGCTGCCGCTCTGGGGTGGGTCATATCGGTTCCGTCCACCGGCTCCGACACTCGGTACCGATCACTAGTGCGGCGCCGACCAGCAGAACCGGTCCTGGGAAAGGACGGATCAAGATACTTCGAATACAACGGCGAAAATGGCGGCAATGAAGTCAAGAAATTCAGCAGAAGAAGAAGAATAATACAGCAGCAATAACGACAAAAATTGAAACCAGGACCAACAGATGTCTAAATTTTACCCGTTTCATTTCAAGTTAGTTGATCCTTGTGCGTTTTCTTGACTCTGAGCGCAGAGATTTTGGATTGATTTCCTTCGCTCCCTCCTAGTAAGCTTAGAAACAAACCTATCAAGGCTCTGATCATTATGCAAATCTGCGTCGCAATTCACGTTGCTTCATTGAAGGACTCAGGCTCAGTGGAAAGGCGAATACGGCCCTGCGGCCCGCTCCGGGTGGAGACTTCATCATACCAAGAGCGTGCGATTTGCTTTTCTCTTCTCATCACAATCACAGATCCCAGCCGCTTGGTCCTTCGTGGCATGTTCTTGGCTTTCGGAAGAGTTGATTACTACTAGGGTACTGAGTTGATTGGCTGCATTGACTGGGCCCTGGGCAAACAAGAGGGACATGATCTCAGCCTTCACTGAAAGATGCAGCTCCAGATGCGGATGAATTGTTCAAAAGCACGGATCGCATTCCGCAATAGGGAAGTCAGCCGAAGAAGTCCTTCGCTGATTGCTGGAACTGTTGGAACCCCTTTCGATACAGCCGGGGTTGTTGACGCGAGCCCCATCGGCCTTCACGCGAGTGGTCGGGGGAATCAACGCTAGTGTTGGTTCTACTCATGTCGTTCCCCCCTTCTCCTCTTCTCTGTCTTTTCCGCATGTCCCAACTTTATCCATTGACGGTCTCGCTGCTCTGAAATGTAAACTTTATTGCATTCTCGACTGTTGACTCGTCACATGCGGTCTCAACATGTCAAATGAACCGACGCCCTGGGAGTCAGTACCGACTGCAGGGCCGAACGCGACGCCGGGCTCGGATGTCAGGCCACACTCTGTGGCTTCGATCGAGGTCGACAAGGCTGCGCCTTCAGAAAATAGCTGGAAGACTGAACCGGACCCATTGATGTCGCTGTCTCCCAGCATTCGAGACTATAACTTTGAAAACAAACGTCGATATCACAAGTTCAAAGAAGGAAGATACCTCCTGCCGAACGATGACCCTGAACAGGAACGCGAAGACATGAAACACGCACTGGTTGTCAACTTGTGCGACGGCGCCCTTCATAACGCGCCTTTGAATAACCCTCGGAAAATCCTGGACATCGGTACCGGCACTGGGATATGGGCCATAGACAGTGGGTCTTGCTCTTTGTGTTACTCTATTAGCCCGAGGATGCTGACTTGCTAATAGTGGGTGACGAGTACCCCGACGCTGAAGTCACTGGCGTTGACCTCAGTCCCATACAGCCTCCATTCGTACCTCCCAACGTTATGTTTACTATCGATGACGTGGAGGCAGACTGGCTTTACCCTGACAACTCTATCGATTTCGTTCATGTACGCAACATGGCACCTGCTGTTAAAGACTGGCCTCGGCTAGTGGCACAGGCATACAAGTAAGTTCCGCCTAGGTTTCCCACAGTTCCTCAAAAACATGACATATTCCGCTAACTCATGTAGAGCCCTTAAACCTGGTGGATGGATTGAGTTGGTTGATATGGCATTCACGTTCTCGTGCGATGACGGCACGGTGCCACCAGACTTTGCCCCTATCAAGACCATGAACTACCTGAGGGAGGCTCTCAACTTGTATGGCGTGGACATCTACGCCGCATGGAAGTTTGCAGACTACATCAGAGAAGCTGGCTTCGTCAATGAGAGGTTTGACACAAGAAAGGTGCCGGTGGGCACATGGCCAAAAGACCCGTTCATGAAAGCAATCGGGGACTATTGTCGAGCTGTCAACTACGATTCTTTAGGGTCGATTACAAATATCCCTTTTAGAAAGGGCCTGGGCTGGACAAATCTGCAGGTTGAAGTGTTCTTAGTTCAAGTGCGCAAAGATCTGCTAGATGATTCCAAGCACTCCTATAACTACTTTCACTCTTGCTGTGGACAGAAGCCGTTTGAAACAGACGCATAGGGTATAACGGTGTTCTCAAACTGAATAGCAAATTCTCATAATTGCGCAAACACATCCGCACTTTCTACTTCAGCCAACTTCAGAATCGCCGCCGTTTCAGTCTTTGAGAGGAATCCAACACGTACAAGCCTGCGGGTCTGAGAAGGAATGACCGCAGACCAAGGGCACAATTATGAAACACCGCGTGCCGGCAACCGTCTCTTGTGGCATTGAACGAACTAGCTGAAGCCTGCTGTTCCGACATTCGGAAACTTGCAGTTTTATTTTCCTTAGCCAGGCTCGCGAAACTGGGGCACAGGCAGTTTCTAAGCGTCTACAACTGTAAACCTCAAGTTCAGCTTCGTATCCTTTATAGGTGCATCCAACTGGAAGCCTCCATTCGTTCCCCACACGGTAACCTCCTTGATAGCCTTCAACCCCAGTCTGTACTTGTGCTGCAAAAGCATCCAGGCTGTTGAAGCGCCATTGGGGCTGCCGAGAATAGCAAGCCCCGGGTCTGAATCCAATTGGAACGTAATCCGTTCATCCCAGCCAGGCACATTCTGATGCCCTTCCTCGCGCAATGCTTGTATAACAATGTCGAAGGTCTTTGCGTAGACAATATGCGCTTGGAAGATGAGCTTGAGGTTGGTCATTTCGATGCCCATTGCCTCACAACCGAGCCACCATTGAAAGTAAGCAAAGTCGGATAGAGTATCGAGATCGGGAACGTCTCCTTTCTTATTTTGAGACTGCGTGTACTTTGGACTAAAGTTCGAATCGAAGATGAAAGCTCCTGAGGGCGCGTTCACGACGTTGGTATAATGCCCTCCCGTTGGCTAGAAAGGTGAAGTCAAATTAGTAATGCGGTCGCGCTATTTTCGACCGTTGAAGTTCACTTACATCTCCGACCCGTAGATCTGTATAACGAAACTTCCGGTCATGAATTGCGTGATAGGCCATTCCCTTCTCCCTGTCGACCGGAAAGTCGGGATCTGCGAATGATTCGTCCAAGTCGTCTTTGAATTGCGGCCACTCCTTGGCGGGGTTGAAGGGCCAGCGTGCGTTTTCCTGCGTCCATCCCCATTCAAACATATCCTCTGGTTCCCTGAACGGACTGATGATAGAAGCTCCCCCGTTATACTCCTGAGCCTGTTCATTGTTGAGTGGGAAGAGCTCCTTGAGCCACTTCCCCTTCTGAATTCTGCCATTATAATCCTCGGGAAATGAAGGGAATGATGTCTTGACTCGCTTGGTCAGCGGTCCATCAAGAGAGAGTTTGGCCTCTGTCGTTACGGGAGAAGCGCAAGCGAATGTGATAATGCGCAGAAATACCAAGACGAGGACATAGGTGCTCTTTGTACTGAACGAATGAATAGTGTGAGACATTTTGAAACGACACGGCTAGCAGCCGACTGAGGCTGGGAATGGCGCTGAGATGTAAGAAATGATTGTCGCGACATATACAACGGGGGCAGCTACAGAACAATTAAATAGCTTTCGATTTCCATCTTCATTAACCAAGTTCCGCCATTTAGAGAGCATAGACTCATATAACTACTTACAGTATTGGACAGAACTCTATCTGCAGCCATCCCTGCAAAATAACCCGATTGAAGTTCAACAGGCAATCGCCCCCGCGATTGACCAGGGCATGGTCCGAGTTCTACAGAAGTGGCTGACTATCTAGGAAATAAATCACGGATATGCCGACTAATGCTCTATTGTCATTCGATCAATGCGGCTTGGCTACAGGCTCGCTCACTATCCGGCCGCACCTCATGAACAATCAAGATTCTTGCTTCACTCTAAGTGGCTTTCTCCCTTGACATTCTCATATTGTCAGTTGATATTCAAAGTTAATGCCCTTATTCAATGATTTGTTGTCGCAGGATAAGACCTTTGGGTCCCCCAAGGTGGAATCCGAGTTCGGAAATCAGAAGTGGTAGCTGTGAATCCCGGTGAACTCCGATCGCATGCTGATAGAACTGCATCACGAGCTATCAGTTGAGACAGAAAATCACTGAATGTCTCTGCTGCATTTGATTTGGCGGTTTATTTGACCCTTACTAGTCGTGTAGCGACTGTCGGCTCTTCAACCAACCAAAACGGTCGGTGCTCGGGACCTTCTAATTCCCGAATCTAGAAGGTCCCGAATCATGATGCAGGCAAAAGAAGGCCGACACAAGACCATGCACTCGCTGCCAGTGTCCAAGCCTGCGGTCAACATATGCTTACATTTCAATTATTCTGAAGAAGTTTTGACTTGGAACCATGTGAGCTACCTTTTTCACATGGCCGCATATGATCGCTGGTAGGCGTACTGATTTCTGCAGCAGGCAGTTGATGATGGTTACCCAAAGCGACAGAATCACCAATACCTCCTAGAGCAGCATATGACTCAGCCAGTATTATTGCTTTTCGTGGGTAAACTTCACTTCTATACTAGGTCAAATTTCTCCCGAAGGCGCTCGGAGAAGAATGGGCCCCCGCGTGGACCGTTTACAACATGAAGCATGTAAACTACGAGCCAATCTCTCCTTCTCGCTATTATTAGGGACAGCCAAGCTCAGGCATGGGAGGCTCAATGAAGGATAGATGACCGCAGAAAAAGTGACCGCGCCGCCTGAGTCTCTATAGAGACTCGTCCTCTCGGGCGAGCTTCAGTCGGAATGAGGCGTTACTTCACCCTGATTACTGCGCCTCAGTCTGGCTACGTTTACAATCATTGCGTTTCCTCTCGGCTATCAATACAGGTGAAAGTCCGACACTCCAGTGAATCGGTAACAGCGTAGTTCCGCTACCAAATATGGATTGTGTGATGGTCAAGCGCCTTATCGCCGATCTGGCTTCTCCCGACTCGGCCGAGTGGCTGAACAGAAACCAAAAGTGGATGCAGCTTCGGGATGTGGGAAACTTCGGCAACTGGACCTTGGATTTTCCAAAATTCCAACCAGAAAAGAACCCCACGAGGTTTTTTTTGATTAAAGTACGCGTGCTACCTCGCCCACTTAATCGAGATTCCGGTAAGGCACCTCCCGCAGTTTCTTATGCGCACGTGTACGTGGGGGCGGTCCGATCAAGAAGATCCAAAACCGACAAAGAGAGGCCGGAGAGAATTGTCGAGTTGGTTAAGCAAGGGGCCGCCAAGGCTTTAACGGAGATTTTCGGCAGTGAGCATGATAAACGTGGACGTCAGCGGCTTGCGAGGCCACGACACTCAGCCTCGCAGGCTTTGATATAATGGAGAAGAAACAATCACTGGAAGGAGCTCAGAATGGCTAGAACGTAAGGAAGCGGGCTCTCGACGGAGGAAACGATAATACGCATTCAAAAAGGATGCTTCAGCGGTTCTGTGAGAAGATGAAGGTTGGTGAGATGCTTCTAGATTCGGACCATCAGATGAACTAGTGGACCGATCGACAGTTGGGAGAATCCCTGCAGGCAACGGGCCTTAATGCGCATCTGGGGGCATCTAGGCGACGCCTGCCAAAATAAACACCAAGGTAGGAGTGAGTGACAAATTTTTAGCTGGACATCATTCACACCCTGACGCCGTGCTTAATGCATACCTACTACTGAGAACTGTGACCGCTCTTCTAGCCGCCAGTCACTCGCGAAGCCTCTACAGCCCCTTTTTCTAATAAAAAGAAATTCCTTCATGGCGAATGAAAGTTCGTCGCTGATATCATTGTCATCAACTTGTCAGATTGGAATGGCACTCTTCCAAATACCGGATATGGACTGTGGGGCGTACAAAACGACGTCGGCCAAGTCGGAGAACGAGCGGCCGCCATCACCGCGACCATCCGCATATACCTCGCAACATACGCGCCGTGCATGTTACTGAAGCCGAAATCCTTACTTTACGGCTGAATGTCACAGCGTCATACACATGCCGTAGTATCAAGCAAGTCATGGCTCACATGTAGGTTTGCTTTCGTCGGGTTCGCTTGTTTGCCATAGTGATACTGCTAGATGCGTGAGGTTTGATCCACTGAAGCCAGTCTCTGTGCTGAAGCTTGTAACAGCCCCGATTCATTGCGGCCATGTGATTTCAAGGTCAGGGTCTAAGAGCTTTATTTACTGCCCTCTCAGAAGAATGTTTCGAAGATGTGCGCCGGAATAAGGCGATTAGTCGGTGCAAGCCTGCAAAGTCCTGCGATCTCGGGGAAGAAGATACCCCTGCTGGACTGATGGAACGCTGCCCTGATTCAAGACGGGAACTCCCACCAACAGGCAGGCTTTTCTGTTGCAGTTACTGTGGGCTTTTCTAACACTCTCATCTCGGAGAATGAATCGGTGCCGAAGCGGCAACTTTACTGCAACCATTGTGGAGAATTTCCATCGTGAAAGTTGCAGAGTCTACTGCGATTACTTTCAGCAACCCACAACCTCAAACACTCCTACATAGTAGCATAGACTATACAGCAGTGGGGCGAGAGCGAAGCACCAGGATGAAAAACAAGAGGCTATCGAAGAGCCTATCGCCAAGGAAGCATCTAAGACGAGGTATAAAAGAGCCTCCATGTTGCGAGGAAGTGCCAGCTTTTTTCTCAGCAGCAGCGCATTAGCAACAACACTCCTTCAGATTCTCTTCTTCAACTCCCGCAAAATATGCAGGTCGCCGTCGCTTCCTCTCTGGCCCTTCTGGCTGGCCTTGTCCACGCCGTGCCTTTGGCCAATAACACTCCTTCAACCCGCCACTTCGACGGTGCTTGCACAGCGGACAAGCTTACAATCCGAAAGGAATGGCGCAACATGAACCCGACAGAAAGACACGCCTTTCTTGACGCCCAGAACTGTCTGATGAAGCTGCCGGCCAAGACCAATCTCGGCGGCGTCACGAACCGTTTCTCCGATCTTCAGGCCCTGCACCGCTGGCTGACGAACGCAACCGTGCTGGACGGTTACCTGGCGCCGTCATGGGAGGGCGTTATCCCGAACGGAATCTACGTCGCCGACATCATTCATGACGTTGGCCAGTTCTTCCCTTGGCACCGTTACTACATGCACGCGTACGAGATGATGATGCGCGATGAGTGTGGGTACAAGGGCACTATGCCGTGGTGGGATGAGGCCAAGGATGCGGACACGGGCGACTTCTTCCAGAGCGAGATGTGGTCTTCAGAGTGGTTTGGAGGAAATGGCGTCGAATCTCTGGACTGGTGTGTCACTGACGGTGCCTTCGCCAACTACACCGAGCACATGGGCCCCGCGCTTACCGATACGACTTATTGCATGAGCCGTGAGTGGTATCAGAGTATTGCCCAGGTACTGTGCACCAGCGAGGTTGTGAACAAGTGCCATGCTCTCGATGCCTATGAAGACTTCTACGTCTGTGCTGGAAATGCTTTCGTTTCCCCTCACTATGGTGGACACACAGCCGTCGGCGGAATTGTGAGTCAACATTATTTCCACACTTTTTCTGACGTGCACCTAACGCGTTCTTCTTTTCCAGATGGCCGATATCCACAATTCCCCTGGCGACCCGACCTTCTTCCTGCATCACAACTACATCGACCGTCTCTGGTGGCAGTGGCAGACGGCCAACGCACCGCTCAGGTTCTCTGATATGAGCGGCCAGGCTTTTAACTCAACCAACCTCGAGGCGCTTGGTCAGACTGGCCCGGCTGGTGGTTGGCCTAATGCCACCTTGGACTACCCCCTGTGGATGGCGGATATCCTGCCCAACGTCACCATTAGCGAAGTCATGAACGTCCAGGGCGGCCTGCTTTGCTACGACTACGACTACTGAGGTTGAAGCCGAGGTTGGTGTGGCTGCTAAAATATAAAGTGATATATATACTCGTGCACTTTGGAACATTACTTTCTTCATTCATGTACATATGTACTTCCCGCCGTCAGGCAATCGGAATATCAAGTTTTCCTCCCTACATGATAGTTGACTCATTGAGTTCGCTGACGACAACAGTTCCTGGATATGAAGACTGTCTGATGATCCAGACCAACGCAATCAGCACGGCCTCAGAGATCTTCTCGGGCACATCAGGAATGGGGCTGCTCAAGATCAATTTCAGCTTATTACGTGATTGCTCTGTGGACTTTTCCCCGTAAACTGCCTAAAACACTGCCGGACCAATTCGACGGGCTGGGACTTCGAAGAGCAGAGTTTTACTAGTCCTTGAGCACGAATCAATGTCTAAGAGTCAAATATGATGACAGCCGTTTATCCCGATGTCGTGGTCTCTTATGTGACGTATCGGAAGCGCGCCCTGTTCGCCTCACGATCTTCCTCAGAAATACCAATCACCTGGGCCTGCGACCCTCCCTTCATAACCTCAGCAACATCAGCACCCGAGTCGAGCTTCTTATTGGCACGCTGAAGAATGATGCGCATTGCCAGAGCCAAGATGATTGTGCCGAGAGCAAATGCAGAGTTGACCGACATGGCTAACACGTAGCGTGGCTTGTCCGTATCGGGGTACAAATATGATGTCCAGACCTATCGCAACACATTATTTCATGAATTTCGAACCTCAGAAGAAAAGCTTCTTACCTGCGAAATGTTTCCAAACGCATTCACAAAAGCCACAGCTGCCGCACGTTTGATCCTAGATCTCAGCATTGTCTTCTGCGCCCAAGCAAGCACAACGGCATTCGCTCCATGGCCGCCTCCTACCATGAGCATCATGGCGAAGTACCGTGGCCCGACCTGGAGTGTCGATGCAGCCACAACGAAACCTATAATTGCCAGAGCAAGGGGCCACATGACGTGAAACGACGAGTTGTTCAGCCGGTCGGCAGACCAGTTGTTCACGACAGAGATGATCAGTCCAAGGATGTATGGCGGCGCGGTCAGCAATAAGGTGACAACGCGGTTGTACCCCAATGTCTGCACCACAGATGGAAAGAAGTTGGACGTTGCAGCAGCAACTTGCAGACAGAAGAACATGGCCGCAAAGATGTACACTCTCCAGTCCTTGAAGGCGAGCTTGAAACCGTGGCTCCATGCCTCCTCGTCTTCGTCGACTTGGCCTGCATCCTGGATCAAGCGCCACTCAGCAACGGCACGCTCGGTGGGGGTGAGCCAGCGGGTCGTGGAGGGCCAGTCTGGGAGTATGAAGATGGAGCAGAGGGCCACGAAGATGGTGATGGAGCCCTCGATTAGAAAGAGCCAACGCCACGATTCGAGTCCACGAGCACCCTCAAGACCGTCCTTGATACCTGCTCCGATGAGCCCACTGAAGGCACTGCCGAGTTGTGTTGCTGAGAAGAGAATGGCACTGCGGAGACCCATCTCAGAGCGGCGGTACCAGGAGGAGATAAGGAAGAGAGCGCCGGCTGAATATCACCATACTTGTCAGCAAAACATCTGCATGTCATGGAAAAGCTGTGGTGTTTGACTTACGGTAGAACGCAGCCTCGACAAACCCGAGAAAGAATCGCAGCGCATAGAGACCGGCCGCGTTATGTGCAATTCCAGTCAATGTCGACAAGAGACCCCACATTGCCATGCATGCCGGCAGGTAGATTGAGGGTCGAAGATTGGCCAAGAATACGTTCGATGGGATTTGCATGAGGACGTAGCCGACGAAGAGGATGGCAACGGCAGTTGCGTATTGGTTAGCTGAGAGGTGAAGGGTTTCGGCCATGCCGGCGACTTTGGCGGCGGCGATATTGTTCTGCGGTATTGAAACATCCGGTTAGCTTCGAAAGTGTCTATTATGTTCACCCGACCAAGTTGGTTGTCTGGGGCGTCCGAGGTGAGCTGCAGGCAGACAATAAGACCAACTTACACGATCCAGGTAATTAAGGACGAAGATCAACCACACACAGGCAAGCAACCTGAGGTCTAACTTCTTCTTGAGCTTCTTTTCAGCTGCTTCAAACTCTTCCTTGGACATGAGTTGTGCAGGAGCCAGGCGATTTTGGCCATGAGCGTCCTTGGTCTCAATCATGTCGACAATTCCATCGACTTGGGTCTCAGAAACCTTTTCGGGATCCATGGCTGCGGTTGTTTGCACGAACAAGAGTGAATGGATGGTGTTCGGCTTCGGGAACAGGGTTTTCATAGCCCATTGAGGAAGTCTGGTTTCTTATACAAGTCTCTAGCACTCGACAAATCGACAAAGTCCTTCTTCCAGATCAGGGTGAAAACCCTGATTCATGAATCTCCGTAAACTAACAACACGCTACCCCATTACCCCGACTTCCGCGCAGTCCTCAGGTGGGAATCTTCCCCGTCACTCCACAGATTCAGTGGTAACTTCAAGCTACCCCGCATGGGACTCACTCCGGGTTGTCTCCGGGGATGGCTCAAGTCCCACTATCAAAGCCGACACCGTGGGGGAAAGTTCGACTGCAATCTCGGGGTAAACCCGAGCAAGGGTAGAAATGGCATGATGTTACTTGCACTTACGGGGCCCTCTACGGAATTCAAACACGGGACTCAGTTCAGAAACGTCTTGTCAAACCTCAGATACCGGGCGTTGTATGGAGTTTGGTTTACGCTGGGCTCCGAGTGACTTGACACCATCGTACACAAGCCGGAAGCAAAGTTTATTGCGACTGATATGCAGAATATCTAAGTAGCCGAACTGAGGTGAAAGTCAAGAAATATGAACCTCGAGATACTTGGACATCGGCTTCAGCAGTCGGTATCTGCGAGTCTTGGTGCCTGTATCCGTACGTGAAAGGGCGACCAGATCATCGAAGCAAAATAGCTTCTTAGCTAGCATCAGCTTGTCCACCAACAACCGCTCTTCATAAGGACCCCTATGGCGGCAGGTAGCGCTCCTACATTCCCAATCTGAGGCTTGGCTCATGACCTCGTAACATGCTGGCGTTCTCCGGGATGTGGACTCGGACTCTTCCGGATCAGAGCTGCTCAGGCTTGGTCGGGTCAATCGCTACTTGCGGCAACGTTTAATCGAGGTTGAAATGATCGGATACCTGAAAGAAAACATGCAACTGTAACCCATCCCGGAGAAGGTGACTGTATGAGGAATTGAGAGAGCAACCTACTCTATTGGGATGGCTTTGAGTCTCCGAAGGCCGCCTTAGGATGGCGCTTTGGTCTCGTAGGTATGCCGATGCGAGGTTCTCGCACTCCTCCACCTTGGTCCAGCTTCCTTCAGAGAATCGATTGTTCATCTCAAGACCTCACGTCCCCGACTGAAATTAAGCATACTTCAAGGACATGGTTACATTGTTCTTCTAGTGGTTCATTCACAGAGCTAAGTGGCTTACGTTTCACCTATGCCGTCTATTTTGACTACATGTCAAACATCTTCATCGCAACATCTCTTTAAGGGTCGTCGGACATTTGGCATTTAGCGAGATCATTCATTCGCGCGGGGCTAGAAGTCCAAATCACACTGGACGAACAGAAATTTGTTCCACGGTCACATCATATCCATTTGTGGTGAGCCTCTTTCTCAAGCTCTCGCCCCGCGAAGAACGAACTAAGCCCGTCTTCACTCCAAAGGCTTGCTTCCACTGGCAAACACAGCAGTCCTCTCGGTCTCGAACGGCTTTCCCCCATACTTCTTGTTGAGATACTCAATGATGGTCGCAGTTAACTTCGGTCGCAGCTTTTCCTTCTGCTCCTTCGACCAGTACCTCTCCGTGACCCCCAACTCAAGGCCCTGCAACACGGCGCAGAACTGCTCTGGCGTCTCAAACGTGATATTCTTCGTGATGGTCTTAGCTTCAGCGTCCACGAATCCGGCGGCATTGTACATGGCGCATGTAAAGTACTCGTCCTCCCACGCACCCGGCGACCAGATGCGGGTGAGCTGGTGGGACTCCTGAGGCCATGGCACGGCCTTCTGGCCAGGCAGCCTGAGGTCCGCGACCGCTTCGCGGGTGGCAGGAACCCAACCCTCGTATGCCCAGGTAGATGTAGCGATTCGGCCACCAGGCTTAAGAACTCGTTGTAATTCTGAAAAGGGCTGTTAGTGAGCTGAAATGCTGTAATGTCTTCATCGAGTCTCACCAGAGAGCCCGGTGTACGGATCAGCGACTACCATCAGTGCCATTCCGACGACAATGTAGTCGAAACTGTTGGACGGAAAGGGAAGGCACTATTGGCAGTTTCAGTTCTGAGCTCCACCCGGGTAAAGTGCACGTGTACAAGTAGTTGAGAAGAGGCTGAGGAATTTTTGCACATCCACTTACTGCAATGTCCGCGTGAACGGTTCTGGCATCGACCCAGCCATCCACCTTGATCCTCTCTCTGACGTATTGAAGTTGAGCCTCGCTGGAGTCAGAGCATGTCAGTCTCACGACGCCGTCCTTCTCTCTTCCTTGTTCCTTGATCATTGCTTGGATGTGTGCGGAAACTACTCCAGCTCCGCAGCACATGTCCAAGACCTCGACTGGTTTTTGGAGAGATGCAATCTTTTTGCCGGTGAGCCCACAATGCTCTAGGAGAGGCGGGGTGACTGGGGCCGTGATGTACTCCGTGTTTCTGTAAATATTGCCAACGTCGGTCCTTCGCCAGAGACTTGTGTGGTTGGCTCTGTCTGCGGGTGGATTGATGCCGGCAGGGTTGAGGAATAGTTTGGACTGACCAGGGGCGTTGGGCCCAGCTGCCGAGTAGGATTCCATGTTGAGTTTGTGTGAGATGGTTTTTTAATAATGCGTTGATGTTGTTTTCTTATATCTTAACTTTGAGGGCGAAGAATATGACCTGAAGTACTGCTGTAGATCGTGGGCAGGATTTGAATCCTTTTATACTCGTATCACAGCTATCCTCTCTCCACAGGCTCTCAATCTCAAGGCAAAGTCTATCTGCGAGAGCGAAGTCATTGTATCAAAACATTACCAGGTTCAATAAGCAGAAAAAGCGCCAACAGCCAAATCAGTAAAATTTAACAAGGACGACTCGGCCGTATTCGGTAACCATGAGGCTGCACAAGCTTCGCCCAGTCTGTGTCCCAGTACTGCGTAGACAGCGCCGTAAGATTATGGTTTAACGTATGTAGGGGTTGTGCATTAAGGCTACAGGCAACCCACCATCTCTACATGTGACAAACGTGGGAAACTGTGATGTGTGATGGAGAGAACTAACTACTGGCGCTAGGGCGCTGGAGAGGGCTGTATGGCAGCCTCTGGCACTCGCTGACAGTCCACAGCAGTGGCAGCGGAGTGGCAGGGCCCGTCAACAACATGTGCTTTCGTCTGAAGACTCGGAAAGCCTGAGCCTAAACCATATCAACCACTAGCATTCGCACCATTACGTCGCCATGCAAAGGCTGTCAACTCTGTTAGCCCAATCGGGGAGGTGCCTTCCCGGTGTAAGCATCGCAAGTCGCCGTTTAGACGCCCGCATTATTGGCTGGTGGTGATCGGCCGTCCCTCGGTAATGTGCTTGGTAGCAGAGAAGCGTGATGGTGAGAACCGAAGAAATATTATAGGAAGTTGCTTCAAGAAGGGCATCTTAGGCAAGTGATGAAAGATCTTCAACGTGTTGGTCTGTATTCTGACGCTGTTCTAGAGACCACGAATGACTTCGTGCATTCCGTTAGCGACATTTCGCCTCCGAATGGGATCTGTGCGAAGCAATCGCTTTTCCAGACAAGGGGTAGAGTTTGGTCTGGCAGAAGGGGGGATACAGACGTCAACCATCATGCTGGAAGTCCCCGAAACGCTATTGGAGGTGGGCTCGGTCCTCGGTATGCCCTACGCGCGGTCTGCCTACCGCTATTTGGCCCACCGGTGAGGCCGAACTCAGAGCCCCGTCACACGAAGTGTCTATGTCCGTCAGTATTCGAGGTACAAACACTAGATTTTGGCCAGTTATTGTGAGGCTAGACGGGGGCGATACCAGCCCAGCCCTTTAGAGGTCAAATGAACGTCCAACCTTCGGCTGAAACAAAACCTTTGTGCCGGAGTCACCCGTTTGTTTTTTTCCGTGCACATAGGAGTAAACACCGTAATCCACCATATTTAATACTGGTAATGTCAGAGATGTCCAAAGGCCGTCAACTCGGAGCCGGTCCATTTGAGGCACCAAGACGGCTTCGGAATCGTTATCGACAGTCGAACCTAATTCATTTTTAACCCCTGCCTCATCCCACACGGCAAATCTTGAGGTCGGACATCGATCATGGTTTGTGGTCAGACGTGAACCTTGCGGTTCCCCGGAACGAGGCCCGGATACCTGGAAAGCGATCGTCGTCGCTACTTCTAGGCTAAGATTGCCCTCCCGAGACTCTAGCCATACAACCAGACCTTGAACCATGATATCTATCTCAAGCCTGCAATTCTCTCATTGCCATGTGAACTTGCGCCAAACTCGAAGTTGCATGTGCATTGCATGGCCTTCAAACAGCACACCACTTTTACCGATGCATAGCGAGGGTCAGAATCGAGTCAATAGTGGTTTGTGTTCTGTCGACAGCCCGCGGTATCGGGAAATATTAATAATCTCCGACCACGTGCCAGAGTCTAAGGAAGGAATGTCCTTGGGGGCGGCAAGACAGAACATGGAATTGTGCCGAAGATCAAGCAGCTATAACCACTCTCACTGATTTAAATTTGGCAACATATCCTAAAACAGTCACCAGACGCTTTCCTTGGCAAGAACCCTCAAATGAGCTTTCGTCTACTCTGAGATTACATGATAGAGATGAAAAGCGACCTGGCTGATTCTCGATACCGTAGCGTTTCCGCAGTCAGGATTAGTTCAACTGAAAAAAATCGCCAGAAGGCTATGATCAAATGAGGAGTGATAGCCGACGGGATTGCCGTATGGTGCGGAGATCAGAAGTCCGTATTTGCCGGCCCTTCATACGGCTTCTTGCATAGACCTGCTGGCCATAACTCCAAAAGCGGAGGCGACATTGCTCAAAAAGTATTCTTTTGTGGTCATCACGGCCTAGTTGATACCATCCGATCAAATACTAGTTTGAAGTCTGTGAAATATCCTGAGCGAACGTCGGCGGCCGCCGGCCGGGGATCAATCGCGAGTCTTCCTGCTTTTCCGCCATCGCCGGCGGGACATTGACGCTCAGGCAAAACAAAAGACAACATATGTCTCACCAGCTAGGAGATCTCGGGTTCCTTTCCAATTGACAAATACTGCAAGTCCCGAGGGAGGCTGTCCACGATGCAGATAGACCTCGATTTAAGTGGAGGTGTAGAGAAGCACCAGTCTTCCTCATGAGACGAATATGAGCTCCTCGCAGAGCTCTTTGTCGGCGGGAGATCGACCATACAGGTGAACAGATCCGGACAGCAATTCGGGACGTTCGTCGGGTGTACCTGGCGATTACAAGGGTCCCATTCTCCCTAGACCCGCAAGGGGCTGTCTTCATGTTGACACCAGCTTTGGTACCAAATCAATCCCTGATCCGCTGCAAATTCCCAGATATCTGGGTCGCCCAAGCTGCGTCCCGAGGAGAATGGTATAATTGGCCAGGCTCATCGAAACACCGGGGCCGTGAAAACCCACGAACTCAAGCCCGAAGACATCAGTCGGGTGCCGGGGGGATGGCCGGTGACACACGGCCTCGGAGGGCAGAGAAAAACGGCCGGCCGGCAGATAAGCTACCAAATACACCGAAGCAGCCAAAACCTCCTCATGAGACAAGCTAGTACAGCAGTGTGTCCTGGAGGAGAAATTTTGCTGAAATCGCACCCTTTTCTTACCGTAGCGCAGGGGGGTTTTGAAAAGCGACTGAGCCAATTAAGCTATCAAGGCAGTCGCGCTGCGAGATGCGACCACAGCGTGGAATGGGTGGAATGCAAATGCTGTAAAGCCCAATGGCGGTATCCCACTTCGCATACTTTCCGAGCAAAGTTTGTTTGCAGATCTTGTTCATCGGACTTCTCGGCGGCGAGGAATCAATAGAGTTAAATGTGAGAAGCAGAATCCCGCCAATGGGATGTTTTTCCATCTTTAAAAGATGAGATGATTTACACCGCTCATGGCTCCAAGCACCATAGGGAGCAGTGAACAGTTAAGGTGATAAACACAGAGGGAATGGCAAGGCCAGCGAGGAGAAAATTACAAAATGCTAGATGAATTAAATGGCTAAGTCTAGATGATTGATCAACTCAGGGGCGCATGATTATGGCTTCGCAATGTTCCGAGCCGTCGCTTTCGACTCAGTTGCGATCTGGCTGGCTTTCCCTCTCCACAAGTCCATTCAGCTACCGATGTGGAATTGTATTACATAGTAATTGCACTAGGCCACGCAGAGAGTGTCAGCCTATGACTGCGCTTAATAGTCTCAGTATCACACCACATGAGGTCATGCAGGGAGAAAGAGTCCAGGGCTGAGCTAAATGGTCTCAGACATCCACCACGAGAGTTCATATATGGATTCCATAATTCAGAAGAGGATGTATGCCAATTGCCAAATATGGCAGAGGCTGAAGATCTACGCGGCGTACGTAACGGGCGTGGTCGTCCTAGGGAGATGGTTTTCATGACGCTCCTTCGCGGCTGAACGGGCAATATTTGGCCCGAGAAGCAGAAACTAGAACATAAATATTGAAAGGCAGCCCAAATTAGTTTCTGGTGCCTAGTTCTTAGCCTGTGTTCCTGGCGATATGGCCGATGTCTCGGTTGCCTTGCATAGTCACGGCCCTTTAGGGTGTGCTAAGGGATCCTAGAGAAATGGTTTGCATATTCAACACAGCCTGCTTTCAGGATAAAGGCCTTGAACCGCTCCCGTCCTTCTCATTGAATTCGCACTTACCACCGATAAATCTATGTTTTTGAAATTAGCAGCTCTCCGCCAGTCGTCGGAGACTAACATATCAATCATATACGAACACTCGTTAGTGTGGAAACGCCGATCGCCATCTCTATGGAGAAAAGTATCTCTCTAGCCATATGGAGCGGGGAAACTGCCAAAGCGATAGCGCTTCTGAACGAAACAGCAGAGGCGGACTTCCCACGCGAATGCACAACGGCTCTTCTTGCTGCCGCCCGTAAAGGGAATCTAGAAATTGTCACAGAGGTTCTCAAGATAGTGGCATGCATCGAACAATCGGAAGTCAAAGTCTTTACGCAAATGCCCTCCAAGCTGCCGCTCTAGGGGGGCACATGGACGTGGTAACAAAGCTCTTCGAGAAAGGCGCAGATGTCAATTTTCGAGGAGGGGAGTATGGAAACTTACTCCAAGCTGCTGCTGTGGGAGGAAATATAGACGTCGTGGTATGGGTCATTGGGAGAGGGGCAGACGTCAATGCTCAAGGGGGACCTCACGAAACTGCGCTCCATGCTGCATCAAGGATTGGTTCGAGTGAGGTTGTGACGAGACTTCTCGCTGAAGGGGCTCGTGCAGACAGACAAGACGTCAACGGCTTTTATCCCCTTCAAATTGCTCTTCAAGAACGCCACCCCGACATCGCAAATCTCCTTCTCCCAAAAAGTACAGCCTTTCTGGCCTCGATTAAAGCATCTGACTGGAGACACTATTATGGTGACGGCAACGATCACGTGGAGCTGTACTTCGACCCAATTCCGGCGGTCAAGAAGATATCGGAAAAGGACCTTCGCAACAGAAGTTATCCTTTCGACGCCTCGGCAAGATTGACAGACTGCATGGTCGGAGGTTGCCAAGATTTCATGGCAGACGATATCGAGTCTAGTCGAATCTTGTGCGTTTCCTTGCTACACTGACTGATGCTCTATTGCTGACGCTTCCGAGTCAGCCTTCTTGCGAATGGGACACCCCTGAAGATGCTAAGAACCGGCTATCGTTGTCGTTTGTGGGAAAGGCAACAAGCTCCCACTGCGGAAGAACCAAGATCAGAATGGCAGGCCAATGACTGGACTGTGGACAGGAAAGCACGTCTGTCTCAACTTCCGAAAGAACATTGTAAGTACTAGGTGCCAGCAACATCTGCCTACTAATGTAATAAGGTTTCGTTGAATGCCGTTTCACCACCGATTCTATAGCGTTGACTTTCTCAGACACCACGAGTGTCCATCCTTCCAGTTCTGTTCCGGGGATAAGAGACACCTCAAAAGTCCATGGTCTTTTATGGATCATGACGAAGAGCGACACCAACACGACCTCACAACCATTTCTGGAACCTAGAGCCTTCTTCACCACGTCAGAATACGCACAAGAACCGCCCCGCGCCTCTGCGCTCCTCGTTCCATTAATGGAAGAGTTGCAAAGCGATTGGAAGAGGACCTTTGAATCGGCACAAGGTCACTTGTCAAAAATGGTTTGTTAAGCCTTGAAAAAAACAAGCCGTGCTTACTTGCTGCAGCGTATGAGTTTACTCAAGGCAAGAGGGTTGAACAGCGGCCTGATCCAGTCCTTGTTGAATGATTCTCTACTTTGGGATCAAATCGAGCAAGCCTGTAGGAAGCAAATGTCCGACTTGAAGGACTTTCAGCAACGGTATTGGAAATCAAGTACACCTCACGAACCGGCAACTGAACGCACACTTCCCGGGGACACCCAAGGCCCAGAAGAGTCGGACTTGAAGGCATTTAGTATGGAAGTAGAGAAACTACAGGCCTTTCATGAGTTGGAACTCAAGGCGTTGAAAGGATTGTCTCAGAGCCTCATTCAATTGGTATGTAGATGTCCCTCTGCCGTCTTTTGGTGACCCTGGACTGATTACGAGAAGGAGTTCAATCTCACTTCAATCGCAGAAGCTCAAATGACAAGATCGAACAATACGAGTATGAAACGCCTTAGCTGGATTACGGTAAGTTCCCACCCAACTCAGGCTCCACTTACTAAGGCCTCATCTCGTAGTTCATTTTCCTTCCGCCCATGTTCGTTGCGGTATGACGAGCGTCCTTCCTTGGCATTTGACGAGACTAATACCCAAGGACATCTGCAGAGTGTTTTCGGCATGAATGTTGATGCTTTAGCATCCAACCCCCCTTGGTGGTGGCCTATCGTTGTGGCTTTTCCCACCGCACTTCTTGCCCTCGCCGTAGTATTCGTCTTGAAACGAACCAGGCATGTAAGTTCGCCACTTACCCGCTGCTTGTATAGTTTCTCTCCTGCTGACCCTTGACGTGCGGCGAAAGTCTACATTCTTAGACCCTGAGGAAAAAGGGAAGTCAAGGTTGTCTCCTAGACGGCTCTGGGAGAGGTTTTCCGATCACAAAGAAAATAGTTCTTCGACAACGGATATGATGTAATCTTGTTTCTCGTGCCCACAAGTTTGGGCTGTTAACTGAAATATTACATGCGAAGAATTCCGTCTAGCTATTTTACCTCGATTTGAAATGAACAGCAGTAATTGTGTTCGGCTGAATCGATTCGGACGTAGCGTGACCACCTGTGTACCAAACCGCCCGGGCGAGTAAATAAACCGGTCCAACAAGGACATTGTGCGTGAGAACGTGTGTGCAATAAATGTTCAAACATGCCCGCGAAACCACTGGCAGCCGCTGAAGATTCATGCTCCAGTCATATGGCGTCCAGTTGGCCTGGTCATGGTCATAGAAGTGCAAACACTTGCGGGGATTCTCGAGATTTCAAGGGCCAACATGGATGTCGGAAAGTTCGGAGGGGCAAGACGTGAACTGAAATGAGAGAGTAGGCATTTCGTTAGAGAACCTCTTGACCTCCTTTCTCCCCCCTTCTACTGGGAACAACCTGGAAAGTATCCATCGTAACTTTCATCCTTAGGGCGGAATAAACCATCTAGGCTAATACTAGAACGCCCTGCAAAAATACTTACCTATACTTCATTATGTCAAGCCCAAGAGAAGACCGTAGCATCTCAATCACCTTCCTTTGTGCGTCATGAATCGACCTTCATGTTTAAGAAGAGGCTGGGAGGTTTGAGGCTCTGAACATGACACGGCATCCCGTTAGTGGTTTCTACCCTGGCGCTTCCTCAGGGTCGGTCGTGGCAACGAGCAACCCGACAACTGAGCGACGTATTGGAGCTCTTCGCCTCAGGCCAGACTCGATCCGCAGAGGTGCTATCGTCATCATCGAAGAGAAGGAACATCTTCCTCTTCTGTGATGACATTTAGCCACATTGTACCGTACCAGTAAACAACAGCGTACATAGAAAGACGAAAACTCGATCGCAACTTTGCCTAAGATCTTCCTTCTCTAGGCTACTGATAAGCTGCAATCAATGTTTGTCCATATAGAAATAGCTCGTGTCCTCAAATTCATTGTCTGTTATAGAACGCGATTGCTTAGGACAGAGGACCTCGTCGAGACTCCTAAGCGACCGGGTCAAGCCCCACTCCCTCCCACCTCTCTCCTCCTGGAATCGGCGAAACGTGCCCATGGATGCTGTGGACAAGCCACAAGACGAAGAAAACGGTCATCAGCGTCGCCGGCCCGGACCTTGAAGTTTGCACAATACAAAAGGTGCCGTCGTGAAGATGTCAAAGGGCTGGGAGGTTCTTGCTACGACGTAGTGCCCGCCCCATGAAGTCAAACGAACACAGGATAACCTCGAAAAACCCACGGGGACTTACCGAGTCGCGACGACATCCGGATGAAAAACTCCTGTGGAATGGCTTTCTTATTGCATGTTATATTAAATATCGTAGTCTCATGGGGAATTATTACAGTCATGAAATTCATCGTACACATTGACTTCGACATCGCCAACAACCAACACCAAACATCGCGACGGCCTCACCTCAGCCCTTAAGAAGCACCCAAAAATAGCAACCTCCACTACCACACCACATGGCAAACCGTACGTATCTTGCCCTTAACCGTCCATAGATACTAATTCCTCTTTTCTCTCCTGACGTCATACCCCTTGCTTAAGACACTAGCCTCACGAGCCTCACGGGTAGGTCACTCGACACCACCAAACCAAGGCAGAGGTACAACCAGGTTGCCCACACGCTGAACCCGCCAAACTCACCTGACACGGTCAGTCGCCCCGAACGTCCCGAACCCGCCGTCACGGATAGCACGTCGCGCGCACGCGACGTCGCAAACGGATCGCAGGATACGGTGCGGCATCGAAGCGCGATCTGGGTTAAGGGCTGTGCTGGGTTATATTAATATGAATAGGTCACCCTAAAACGAAAGAATGCGAAACAGTCATGTTAGTTGTGCGCTGCGCATATGATCAGTTTAAAACGAAGCAAGGCCAGGAGACAAAGTCATGTAAAACGGAAAACGGAAATTTACGAGCTCATGATACAGTGTGGGTATGTACACTTGGTGAAGGACATATATATACAGCGGCGCCGCTGCAGGCCGCCCTGCACTTGATATGACTCTCAGTCCAGCCCTCTCCTGCGTCCTTTTGCCGCCAAGGCCCGCGCCCCGCGCATCGCGTCGGGCTGCGGCTTCTGGATACGGCTCGACGCCTCTTCAGGACTCCGCCTACTACTCATCATGGTGCTGCTACTACTGCTGCTGGTCTTTGCCGGGCTGGCGTCACGACGGCGATGGTGGGGTATCTTTGGTGAGGAACTGCGAAAAGAAGACGTGGGTATCGAGCGAAGCGAAGAGTATGTTTTGCTGTCGAGGTAAGACGCCGCAGGTGGCATGCAGGACGTCTCCGGCTTCGGCGTCGGGGTCTCTGAGGACTCCATCACGTCGTCGTCGAAGACGTCAAAGGGTAGTTGGGTGGTGGGGAACTCATTGTCGCAGTCGTCTTCGTCGTCGACCGCGTGTTCCGGGTAGTAATGGTAGTCGGGTTGTTGCTCCTCCTCCACGGTGGACTCGCGCGTCGAACGGTTTTCGAGATCGGAGATCGACGTCGTCAGGGAGTCGGGGTCTTCGGACTGGGAGGTATCTTCCTCGTCGTCATCGAGACACTGCAGAACCCTTCCTGCGAATCTGCCGGACTCTGATCCTGAGAACGATAATGTTCGCGCGGGAGTGAGGTTGTGGAGGACGTATTCATCGTGGTCGATGTCGATGGGGGAGGATGCAGAGGTTTCGGACTGCATGGTCATGGAGCGAGGGGAGGGGGGTAGCTCCGTAGTAATAGCAGAGGACGAGATGGAGGTGGAAATAGACAAGGGTTCATGCGTCATAACAGGCTTTTCGTCGTCATCGTGAAAGAAGGTAGGGCCGCCGTCCTCGTCGACGCTGCTCAGATTGGTGCTTGTCGTGCGGACGCTGCACCCATCGCTGAAAGAGGACAAGGTGGAGGAGGCCGTGTAATAGCCTTGATGGCTAGAATAGTCGTCGGGGAGGTAGCTGGAGAAGAGGCGCACAAGGGAATCGAGCGAACGCGTGCGGAAGAGCTGCAGGGCGTGGGACCACTGAGCGGTGCCGACGAGCTTGGGGCTGGCGATGATCTCGACTGCAGCGAGGTCAAGCGACGCGTTGAGCTCCTTCAGGCGCTGTTCCTTGCGACCGCGCATGAGACGGTGGAATTCGTCGGCGGTATCGGCGAGGCGGGATATTTCATAGACATCGTGGTGGAAGGCGTCGGGGTCCTGGATGCTAGAGGGGATGGTGTTGTATTGGTCTTGCAGCTTGGTGGAGAGGTCATCTCTCTTCATCCCAAACTTCCAGAAAGGCCATGCTTGACACGGTTCGTCCATGTTATTGTGGCCGAATGGTGGATGGAGATGAAGATCGATGCGCGTGGAGAGGGCGAGTCGGAGTCGTGGGGTTGATGCAGAGGTGGTTAGGAGGGCGGAGGGTGACGGGGTGAAGAGTCGGGGGGAGGCCGTGGGCTTCGGTTTGGTGTACTTGGTTTATTGTGGGCTATTTCGGACGACATGAGAGGCATCTAGACGAGAGTACGGGTGATGGGAATCATTTTGGCGGTTTGTCGGGAGAGTGTCGATTTGGGTCGAGGAGCGCAGGCGCAGGTTGTGCTGGGTTTGACTGGGCTCGATGGTGATGACAATGGACAGTTTCAGTGCGTGGAGACACTGAGGAGTGCGGGAATGAGTTGGTCGGGGGGGTGCCGGGACGCAATGTGGTGAAGCCAGAGTCGGACGAACATCAGGCCGACTCAAAACATCGCGAAAAAGTCACGTGCGGCCGGAGAGGAATGCAGAAATGACGGGAACGGGCAGGGCCAGGCAGCGCTAGCGCCACGTTGGGGCTAGCGGGGGGCCTTCCATAGGAGCAGGCACCCCTGTCGCGCCTCCCAGAATCGGGACACGAGAGCCACAATGGTGCAGCTTAGCCCTGCAATCTCAGGCTCCGCCACCTTAGCGAGCCAATGGGACCCGATCGGACTTGTGGGTATCTGAGAGTGATCCAATGGGAGGAGAGGGGCGGTATGCAGGGTGGCATGGCGTTTGACCAACAGCCAATGGGAGACCGCGTTATTGGCTGCAAGTGTCAAAGTGTCTCCACCCACCGAAGCCACGAGACGACTTTTTTCCCATTGGGAGCAGGCAGGAACGGGTGAGGTGACTGACTGGCGATGGGTGACTGCCCGGCCAGGCCAGGCTTTTCGGACTTTTCCAGTGGTGGAAGCCGCCGACTGCAGGCTGAGAGTGCCTGAAGCGCAGCCTGAATTGGTATTGAACAGGGCCTGAAGACGAAGAAAGAAGGGGAAAGAGGGAGGAGCCAGGTGGCCCGGAAGGAAGAATGGAAGGAGGCTCAGTCATCATCCTCGCTAGACGAGCCAATCACGCCGCATGACTCTTTTAGCATAGTCAGCCCAGCACTGCTGGCCGTTGGCTCACTCTCACTCATCGACGCTCATCCAACGCTCATCTGGATTCATCACAGCCCGACTGTTCGTCATTGTCTTCGCCCAGATCTCACACACCCGCCCAGCCTGATACCAGTGTTGAATCCCCCGACAGACAGACAGGCACTCTCCTGATAAAGACAACTTCTCCTTCGCGGCTGTCCCAGTCACGACGGCCCGTTGTCTCTGTGTTTCCACCTCTTCCCACACGGATGCCGACCCGTGAAGAAACGAGAGACACCAAAGTCAAGTGACTTTGCCTCCATATCAACAGCTGTGTCAGGCTCGGGTCAACTGCCAGGGAACCGTCCGGCACTGCAGACCTGCAGACCAACTATCCCTTGTCCCGGCTGTCAGTGCTTACGCCGTATTTGCACACTCTCTCATCTCAGAGTTGGAGCCCTCTCATCTCTATCCGTGAGGCCGTTGGAGAGGCGCTGATTGTGGCTGGGCACCGTCAGCACAGCTGCCGTTTTGCCTATCTGACGCCCGGAAGTCATGTCGCTCTGCCCATGCCCAAGTCACTCCACGCGGAAGATGCACATCAGGGTACTTGACCCATCGACCAGGGCTGAAGCGCACTGCGAGATCTCGAATGAGAGCAACAGACGCTATTCCCCTCTGGCCATCCTGCAGCAATTCAGCCCATCTCATCCAGTTGGCTTCCGTCCTTTCCCCCCTCTCTCCCCAAGAAAGTACCCAAGGCCAGGCACCCGTGTCTGTTCTTCCACAGGGTTCGGTGACTCTTTTTCTTCCACAACTGGTAATGAAAGCTGCTGCATTTCTCTCTCAAAACATCTGTGCCAGATCTCACCCTGAACACTGAACACTTACAGAGCATATCTGTCTCTTGTTCCCCGGCCATCAGGAGACGAAACAGAAACATTCAAGACTGCTGTGCCGTCCTACTGCCTTGCGCAACTCACCACAATCTCACCGTGCCCATCGGTTAGTAGCTCTCTGCTGGTCAGGACTCTCCGTCAGTCACTCTCTGCTCTACCTGCTGCGTATCGGCCGATTAAAACTACTTGAGGCTGAGACTCCATCAGCAGGCCCTCCATAAGGTCCCAAGGTCCCTCCCCGTTCCGTCCCCGTTGCACACACTGTTCCCGTCCATTACGGTGCACTATTAGGATATATCCGCTAACCCCTAAATCCACTAATCCACTAATCCACAAATCTCACCGCTAAGTAGCGTAAACGTCCCTAATTAGCTTAAATCCCTAAATCCATAAATCTATAAATCTCTTAATCTCAGAATCTATAGATATCAGAATTTACTTATAATTATATATAATTATATATAGTTATATATAATTATAACTATTAGTTTAATCTTCTTAATTATATAGCTCTATACTTCTAGACTATTATTATACTACTTCCTCTTTATAATCTAACTTTACTCTACCTAATAATATTAATAAGTATACTATATGAATTTATTACTCTTAGTTTATAGCTATAGGGGTATTTATTAATTTAGAGCCTTAGTAGCTAGTAATTAATAAGTTTTATAATAATAGTACTACTTTTACTAAGATATAAGAGTATTTTATAATAAAAGGGGTTAAAATAAGTAATTAGACTATTAAATAAAAGCTTATAGAATAGGGATATTACTACTTCTTAGTTATTAGAGCAGAAGATAAAGAGAATATACTTCTCACTATTAAGTATTTCTATTATAAATAAGTAGTTTTAGATAAATAAATCTTATAATAGCTTAAAGTTTATAGCTATAGTAAGTTCTCTTTTAGCTAGTTAAAAAAGATATAATATTTAAATAGGATAAAGAGAAGATATTAGAACTATTATAAGAGGTAATAAGTAGAGTAAGCTACTATTTAATTTATATATGATAATCTAATAAAAACACTAGCTATTTTAAACTTTAGTTATAGTTATCTATATTAATATATTTAGTTTAAAGCTAGTATTATAGTTAGAAAGAATTAGATATATAGCTACTATAAGGATATGTTTTTAGATAAAGTTACTGCTTAATAAAAGGGGAATTAGTGATATTATATAGATTTTAAAGTTTTTAGACTTAATTTCCTCTAAGTAATAAATAGATATAAGAAACTAAAGAAGTTTAGATTTTAGATTTATACTTATATTAACACTTACTTAAGATATATTATATAGATCTATATTAGATATTTAGTAACTACTATAATAAGTGTTCTTAAGTAATACTTATATATAATTAGGAAGAATAAGGCTAGGCTATTTATTATAAAAGTAGACTATAGTAGTGAAATACCCCTCTTTATTAGTACTTAAGCTTTACTTATAGAGGCTAACTAAATAGAAGTTATCTATATTAATAAAAATAGCGTTTATTAGACCTATTAATAGAGTAACTAAATATTATCTTATTATATTTAAGCGCTTAGTATTAGGAACATAAGGATTAAGCTATAGTAGAGGCTTTTATAGTTAGGTGTAACTAATTAATAGATTATAAGTCCCTCCCTTAAACTAAAAGAAAGATCTTATCTCTAACGCTATACTAACGCTTTATAGTAGAGTTAATAAACTTTAGAGATTTTATCTAAGATAATATTATCTATCTTATTATAGTTTATACTATATTTATAAAAATACTATAGGATAAAGTTACTAATTTTATAAAAACTTAGAATAACTATTAAATATAGAACTAGTAGAAGACTTATTACTATATCCTAAAAGGTTTCTTAATTTAACTTTATACCTTAAAAAAGGTATTTAACTAAGTAGTACTTATTAAGTAAAGCTCTAAAGCTAGCAAGCTAGTTAATAAGATACTTAAACCCCTTAATAAGGTTGATATTAATAAATTCCTCTTATTAGATACTAAAGTGTAGTGTTAATAGTAGTTTATAGAACTAAGCTTTAATCTAATATTACTTATAAGCTATAAAGATTAGGTATAACCTCATATTAATATATATTATAAGCTATAAGATAGGGTTGACGTATATATATAATTAGGAGTGCTACTGCGACTTAATATAGTTAAATAGCTAGTTAGTAGAATTAAAAGATATATAAGTTATAATACTATAATCTAAATTATAAGAGAAGTCCTAACTGAAAATATATAGCTTAAACTACTCTATTAAAATAACTGTTATACTATAGGAGAATAGAACCTTTAAGGTAACTACCTAAAATAAGATAAACTAAGCGTATTAAATATTATAGATAATAGCTAGTAGAGCAGCTAATTAGTCTCTTACCTTCTTCTATTTAGGATTTACGCATAAGCTATAACTTTAAGCTTTTTTCTAGGATATAATAGGCTATTTATTATGCACCTCTTAATCTTAAGTATTAATATAAAAAGGGTTATCTAAAGTACTTAAAACGCCTAAAGTGCCTAAAATACTAGAAATATTAGATAGGTTTATAATACTTAATTTATCTAAAATGCTTAAAATATTAGTAGTAATCTCTAATAAAGTAGGAAGGGATATATAGGAAGAGGATAGTAGAGAAATTAGTAGTAAAACCTCTAAAGTAACTCTAGTATAAGCTTTAAGTTATTAGTTAATTAGGAACTCTTCCTCTTTTAGTATAAACTCTACTTATATATAATAATACTTTATAAGCTTTTTAAGACTTTAATATTCTATATCTAAGGAATAGAAGGCGCTAATATTAATAATATTATTCTCTTCCTTTACCTATATATTAATAGACTTCTACCTCCCCTATTAGGAAATAGAGGATTGCTTTAGCTAATAAGGAGTTAAAGATCTCTTTAGCTAATAAGGAATAAAGGAGCGTTTTACTAAGTATAGAAGAGAGGGTTTATATTAATATAAGGATAAAGAAAATTCTTTAGCTATAAAGCTTAGAACGTTTAGATAGTAGAAATAGATAGGAATTAGTATAGTTCTATTATTTTTTAACTTTATTTAGGGAATACGCTTTTAAGTAAAAAGACTTAATATTATTAGTTTTTTTCTATATATAATACTTATAACTATTAGTCCCTTAGTTTCTTTAATAATCTAATAGATAGAGAACTTCTAATATTTATTAAAAATCTTATAATATCTATTATTAACCTAAGGTCTAATTATATTAAAGACTTAGTCTTTTATAAGCTATAGAAAATAGGTTATAAGGTTAAATAGGTTTAGAGTGATTTATTCTAAAAGTTTCTTAATATATCTATACTAGAATAAAGATAATAGACTTATAAAGCTCTATAGATAATTTATAGACTAGAAACCTATTCTTAACTTCTATATAATAATAGCTAATCTAGAGGATAATAATAATATAGATAAGATTTAGATCTTTAAGCGTATTTAACTACTCTATCTTCTAGCTAAAGGCTTAAGAGGATACTATTATAGCTTAGCTAATCTATTACTTTTAATAATAGTTCTTTAGGTTAGATATTTAGTCTTAATAAATAGCTTTTATAATAGTTAGTATTAGGGCTATAACTAGGGCTAGATATATTTAGATATACTAGAAAGCGTTATTATACCTAAGAGGTAGTTAAGGATTACTATTTACTATATTAATATATTAAGCTAGTAGATTTACTAAGTAGATAGGTGATTTATAAGCTTTAGTAGAAGACAGCTAATTTAAAAGTAGAGGCTGAGGTAATAGATAATTCTCCTTATTAGTAAGCTAGTTAATAACTAAAGGCTTAAGTGTTAAGTAAATACTATAATAAGAGTAAAACTAAGCTATTATAAAGTTTTCTTAGATTAAGTAGTAAAATTAATATAAGGGGTACTTAGTATATTATATAGTGGTTATATAGTATGCTATACTGAGGCTGTAGAATAAAGAAGAGGTATAATATCTCTATAATAGGGGTAGAGGTCCTATATACTATATAGAGCAGGAGCTTTATTATATTAGAGGTATTATAAGCTAGAGGTAAAGGTATATATTTACTATAAGCTAGAAACTATTATCTGAGATAGTGTTTTAAGCTAATTTGCTATAGCGTAGATATATAATAATAGATTAGCTGAAATATAAGGTTAGTCTTACTTATACTTATTATCTTATTTAGCTAGAGATATTACTGTTTTAGAGCGCTATAAGCCTCTCTTAGTGTTATAGTTTATATAGTAATAAAGCGTAAGTTTGCTTTTGAGGTTTAATAGATAGCTTTTTTTTATTAACTTAACTATAGCTTAACCTCTAAGTAATTACTTAAAATTGCCTATAATTATAGGTAATTATAAGTAATCTTTTTAATACTTACTTTATTTTAGTAAAGCTTAACTAGTATACTATCCTTCTACTTATATAAAGTAAGTGCTCTATAGTAGTTTCTATAAAAACTGCTTAATAGCTACTTATTACTATTATAGGTATATTTATTAGCGCTAGATAGGCTAAAATAAGGCAGCTGCTTATTACTATTATAAGTGCTCTCCTATTATAAAGGACTCTAAGAGGGGGTATTATCCCTAAGCTTCTACCTTTTATAAAGCTATTATAGCAGTCTACTTATAGTGTTTAGCATATATAGGCTGCTTAGAGGGGATTTATCTAGAGTTATAAGGTTGTTTATAGTGTTTAGTATACGTAGGCTGCTTAGAGGGGATTTATCTAGAGTTATAAGGTTATTTATAGTATTTAGCGCGTATAGGCTGCTTAGAGGGGATTTATTAATATGCTTAATATTTTTAATTATAAGATTAATAATAGGATGTTTATTAAAAAGCTAAATATACTCCTAAAAGTAATTATATAGGTAATAGAATATACCTATAGAGCTTTTATAAGCTAGTAGTATATAAAAAGCTTTATAATATATTTTATAATAGTATGAGTTAAAACTTTTATAATCTTAAGTGTATTTATACTATATAGTTTAGCGATCTAGTAGTATCTCTATTTAGGAATATCTAGCTATCCTCTTTACTCCTATAAATCCTACTTATAAATATAGTAACTAAGATAGTAAGCTAGAAGTAGAAATAATATATCTACTTATTATTATTACTATTATTAGTACTCTCTCTATCTTAGTAAGCTTTAATAGTAGCTTGCTTTATAACCTCTAGTAAGTGCTTAACCTCTTAAAGCTTAGTATTAGATATAGTGGTGTAGTAATTATAGAGGGTTTAGTAATTACTACTTTAAAGAGGGCTTATAGTTTAAGCTAGAGCGTTAAGGTGGTAGTAGTAGGTTAGGCTTATAGTATTAATATTAAGCTAGCTTATACTTAAGGTAGTACTAGTGCTATTAATATTAGGGGAGACCTGTTAGTTATACTTCTTAGGGGTAATAGAAGTAGCCTATTTGCTTTTACTTACTGAAGTTAGTATTTAAAGTATTAAACTACTAGTAGTTAAATATATAGAAAGAGTAATTATTACTTTAGCTATTATAGTAATAGTTAGTATATATACTAGAAGTGATACTATCCTAGCTATTAGGGGGTAGAATATATCTAACCTATATACCCTCACCCTTACTATATTTAATATAGGTGTTCTTAGCTTTATTACTATTAATTTAAATTATTATTACGATAGTATTACAGAAGCTTTTACTCTTCTTAAACTTACTGCTTATCTTAGTATTAATCTTAGTATTATGCTAGATAGAGGTATTAGTAAGATTACTTATAGTACTTTTAGTAGGCTTCTAAAAGTCCTTAATAAGACCTTTTATATAGATATACTTCTAAATAGCTATAATACTTTTATTAGTATATAATATATAATAAATAAGTAGAGAAAGATATACTTTTAGGAACTTTAGTTTAAGTTAGGGCTTAAGAAGAGGATGCTTTTATAGGCTTCTAAGTAGTAATAGTCTTCTACTAATAGAAAGGAGTAAATTTAGTAGCTTTATTATTATCCTACTCTTAGAAGAAGTACTTCTTATACGCCTACTTAATTATAAGCTTTCTAGTACTAAGACTAATAAAGTGAGAAGGCGCCTACTCTAAGGATCTAGGGATATTATTATAGTTATACTAATTAGCTATTTTTACTGTTAAAGCTGCTATTATTAATATAATATAGGATATATTCTAAGGAAGGATTAATAAGTCTTTTTTAGGTTTTAGAAGAAATAAGTAAGGTTAATCTATTATAGTAAATATAAAGTAAAGTAGTCTACTATAGTAAATATAAAGTTAAATAGAGAGAAGGTGAATATTAAAGGGAAGGTAAAATAATATTAGATATAAATATAGTAAGAGTATATATATATTAGAGAAGGTATAAAGATAATAAAGAAGATAAAGGTATTATTAGATATTATAGTCTTTTTTAGAAAGAATAAAATAGAAAGTGCTTTTAGGATAATATCTTTTATTATATATAAATATATTAATATAATATATAAAGAGGTAGGCTATAATAAACTATATTACCTAAATATCTTATATTTATTATATAAAGTAGTTTTTAACATTCTATAAATAGTATTAGTAAGGTATTTATTTAGTTTTATTATTTAACTTAAAGCTACTTACTAATTCTACTTATAACTTAATAGCTTTTAACTATTTCAGATACTTAACTATACTTAAAGCTGTAATTAAGTAGTGGATATATATAAAAAATATGCTTTTCTTTCCTCTTTTAAATAATATTATATATATTTTACTTATAGGAATATTAGAAATATTATAATAGTTTCTAATTATCTATATAAAAGCTTATTTTCTATCTACTTACTATTATTTCCTTTCTCCTCTTATAAATATACTATTAAAGATAAACCTAATAGACTTAGAGTTTTTTCCCTATCTCTATAGTATTTAATACTATCTTCACTAGCTTTAGTAATATATTTTTTATAAGAATAAATAGATAGTAGATACAGTAAAGCTAAAAAAATACTTACCTTTTAAGCTAGCTACTTTATACTAGAAAGCTATACTAAAACTAATTATTAATAATAGTAATAATAAGGATAATAATAATAGAATTAGCCTCTTTAACTATAGCACTAGTATCTTTAAGTAGGAATAATAGTATAAGTATAAATAAGCTAAGTAGGAAAAGAGTTTATAAGCCCCTTCTATAGAAAGAAGCTCTTTAGTAAGATAAGTAAATAAAGAAGCATTTACCTTTTAAGCTAAATACTTTACACTAACTATATTAGCTACTTAGAGATTATTATACGTTAATATATTATTAACTTTATTAAAATTTCACTTTATAAATTTAATATCTTTACTCTTAGTATTATAAAGTATTTTATACTAAAAGATTACTTAAAGGTTTTATAAAAAAGTATTATTTCCTCTTTAAAGGAAGAGAAAGCTATTAAACTAAAAGAAGAGTATCTATTAGAGGGGGAAGTAGAGTTTTATATAGAGTAATACTAATAATAATAATAGGCTTATATATTAAGTATAAATAGCTTAAACTTACTATATAATACTAGCTAGCTTTATAAATTAATTATTATATTACTATTTAGTACTAGTAAGCTCTACTATCTAGGGTAACTTTATAGTAACTTATTAGTAATTATAATATTAAGTAGTAATAGAGCTATTTATATTATCCTCTATCTATTATATTATAACTTAAATAGAGGAAGTATAAAGTAGTTTATCTACTTATCCCTTTTAAGTTTAAATATAGTATTAGTATAGTTTCTAATACTTAGAGGAATACTCTCTATAGAAAGGCAGCCTATAGCCCTTCTTCTAAAGCCTTAGTATTATTAGCTATAGCCTACTAATATTACTCTACTACTATTATAGTACAGCTAGTTATTAACTTTATTACGTTTACTATTATAGTGTAGTTAGTTTTTAGCTTTACTGCGTTTACTATTATAGTACAGCTAGTTTTTAACCTCTATATTTAAGTAACTATTATTAGGGATAAATAAGTAAGTAAGATTTCCCTATAATTATAATAATTTCTATAAGATTTCTTAGGTAGAATTTAAGACTTATTAAAAGGTAGGTGAGATTTCCCTATAACTATAATAACTTCTATAAGATTTCCTAAGTAGAATTTAAAACCTATTAAATAGATTTAACTAAAGACTTTTACTAAGGATATATATATTTAGTCTTAATTAATAATACTAATAGCTCTCTCTAGTATAGCACCTGAGAATTAGACTAAGTTTTAGATAATTCTGCTTATAATTAAATTTATAGTGTAGCTATAGCACTTTTTATATAACCTAACTATATAGTGCTCTCTAGTTAGTATAGAATAGACTAAGTAATTATATATAATTACTTATAGTTATTATTATCCTTATCGTCCTTATTATTCTTATTATTCTTATTATTCTTATTATTCTTATTATTCTTATTATCCTTATCGTCCTTATTATCCTTATTATTCTTATTATCCTTATTATTCTTATCACCTTTATTATTATTACTCTAGGTAACTTAGACTGAGGTTAAGTAATTATATATAATTACTTAACCTCTTAAGGTATTAATTTATACTTATTTTAAGGTTAGAGAGTATCCTTTTTAAATAAATATATCTAGAGAAACCTTTAAATAGAAAGATCACTTTATCTAATCTTACTTATTAACTTCTTTCTTAGATATTTCTTCCTATAAATAACTTTTATAGTTAGATATTTTATTATTTTAATTATCTTAATTTACTCTTTCTAATAGTGAAATTACTAACTATAAAAGTCTATTTCTTATAAAGTTATAAGAGAATAAAAGTTATATCTCTAAATAAGTATTATTATCTATATTATTTAAATATTAAGGATATATATATAAAGTATCTCTAAGGATAATATTACTTTAGAAGTTATACTTTATTTTAACTAAAGTATAATAAAAGATTAATTAAAAAAGTAAAAGATTAATTTAATAAAATAAATCTATTAAATTAATCTTAAGGAATAAGCTAGAGATTAATAAGATCTTAAATCTAACCTTATTATAATTAGTAGATAGAGGATAGGTAAGTCTAAGGATTTTTATAAGATAACTATAACTTAATAAATAATACTTAGTTTTTAGATATAAGCTAGTTAAGAGAGGATAAATAATATATACTTAGTTTTAATATATAAGTTAGTACTTCTAGTTAAGATATAGTAAGTTAGAACTAAGGTAATTATTATAGTATATTATACTATTTTTAAGGTTTAAATAGTAACCTTTTAGAATTACTAGCTCTAGAGATTTATTAGTTTTATTAGTAGAAAGTAATACTAACTAGACTAAATAGCTATTTAATTCTATCTTATAAGGAGTATTTATTAATAATTTATTATTAAAATAAGTATATAAGGGGCTTAAGGTATAATAAAGCATAAGATAGAATAAAAAAGTAATATAAAAAAGAAGGATTAGTTAAAATATATTAGAATAAAGCTATAAGTATATAATTATTACTTTTAGATAGGAATAGCTTTAGGTGTAATTATAACTAATTATATATAATTACGTGTAATTATATAGGATTCTAAGGGAATAATCTATATATAATAATTAGATTTATGGATTTATAGATTTATAGATTTGTGGATTTATAGATTTAAAGCCTAGAGGGTATTAGCTAATTAGAAGCGTTTATTTCTAATGGACTGATGGAATTGTGGATTAGTGGATTAGTGGATTTGGGGGTTAGCGGACCTGTCCTTACAGTGCACCGTAGTCTATCCCCCCAGTCTACTGTCTGCCCCAATCCCACCCGTCACTCAGTCCATCAGTCAGTCAGTCAGTCACTGACTTGTCGCTGATTTCCCGGTGGTTGACTTTGGGCTCATCTGTCCATCTGTTCATCTGACGTCCAGTCTCTGCTGCTCTCCTCCGACCTGCCTCTCCTCGCGCCCTCATTGTTGGCTGTGCCCTGGCGGCTCTTAATTCCGTGCTGTTCCTGCATTTGTGCCTCAAATCCACTGTCTCTCTCTTCTACTCCCCTCGCCTTTTTTCTTTTCCCTTTCCTCGTTCATCCTTCCGCATCATTGCAACTCTTCAGATCCAACGACAGCGCCACGGAACCCACGGTCTGATCCTAGTTCTCCCGCAACAGAAGACGAAGACGACATAAAATCTCACAACGCTCACCCTGCTTGCGCAACCGCCTTACCAAGCCTCAGCCCGTCTGCCTGGCCGACTATCCCCGGACAGACCACATCTTACTCACTCTCAATCCAATCCCATCCCGGCCACTCCTACACTACCAAACCCACCTTACCTTGCCTTTGCCGCCACTGCACACACGCAGGCAGGCAAACTCCCTCGCTCCAACCCGTCCACAGTCCGTGTGCGACTGAGTGAGTCCCCTCCGAGTCTATTGTAACCGCATCCCGCCATCCGCGCGCAACGCATGGACCACGACGACGGCTAGAGCCTCCGCCGCCATCGTCATCGTCCTCCCAACCACCACCTACCCCCGTCTCTCATGGGCGACCGCCGCCGGGCCCTTGGCTCGGAGGAGCCCTCGGAGGAAAAGACGGAACCCTTCTCCCAGACCGAGATCGACCGGCGCCTGGGCAGCATCCGCGTCGACGAGCCCCTCGACCTGCCGCAGCCCGACGCCGTCCCGCTCGACCAGCTGCGCGTCGAGGAGCACCACCACAAGCAGGGCATCCGCATCCTCGTGAGGCCCCTCACCCGCAGCCGCTCCGTCAGCCCGGGCAACTACAACTGCCAGTGGCTCGCCCTGCGCGCCGAGGTCGCCTCCGAGCAGGAGCCGCAGCACAAGGTCCTCGCCGTCACCCAGACCTCCAAGGACATCAAGTTCTCCGTGCGCATCCCGCCGGAACGCCTCGACGACGACAACACGCCCCGCCCGCCGCTGTGGTGCGAGCTGTACTACGACCCGGCGAGCGACAACCAGATCCTGCTGAACCGCTCGGAAGTGCCCATCTCGCTGACCAGGATATCCGACGGGCCGTCGAGCTGCGGATGGACGGTCAACCCCGGGACGCCAAAGGCGCTCTCGCCGGGCACATGGCGCATCAACGTGCGCGAGACGTCGGTCCTGGACTTTAGAGTCCTGGCGAAGCGCCCGGCGTTCTTCAGGCAGGACTCCGACCTCAGATCGGAGCCAGACTCCGGCTCCGGCTCAGACGCCCTCAACGCCTCCGGCAAGCGCTCCTTCACCCTCGACGCCGGCGCCGACCCCGCGCGCACCGAGAAGAAGCCGCGCACCGCCGACGAAGAAGACGGCGTCATCATGTTCCTCCGCCCGGCCGCGAAACCCCTCGTCTTCCCCCTCCCCACGGAAGCCAAAACCACAACCACCGGCACAAGCAGCGCGCTCGTCCCCGCCAACGGCCACGCCCTGCTCGACATGCAGTCCCGCGAGACCGTCGCCATCCCCGGCGGCTGCGAGATCGACGAGTACACCGTCACCAAGCGCGACCAGATCGCCTCGACTGCGCTCTCCTCCGTCTTCACCGCCGAGCACTCCAACGTGCCCGACGGCATCGTCACCGTCAAGGTCCTCAAGACCCGCGCCGCCGCCCCCTCCGCCGCCAACCCCGCCGCCAAGCCCCAGGACAACAACGAGCGCAACGTCATCCGCCAGGCCGACATGTGGCTGCGCGAGTACCAGTCCCAGGACGACCTGCGCCACGAGTCCATCGTCAAGCTCTACGGCGGCGACGCGCGCTACCTGTCGCTCTACATGGAGCACGTCGACGCCAAAGACCTCGCCGCCAAGGGCGTCTGGCGCAATCATCTGGATCACTCCTTCACCGGCACCCGCGCCGACGCCTTCGCCATCCTGCGCGACATCGCCGGCGCGCTGCACTACCTGCACAGCAAGTCCCTCGTGCACAACGACATCAAGCCCGCCAACATCCTCTACTCGCCGTCGCGCGGCGCGGTCCTCTGCGACTTTGGCCTCTCCACGCACACCTCCGGGCCGGTGACCACCGGCGGCACGCCGTACTACATCCCGCCCGAGTTCATCGGCAAGAAGCTGCGCGGGCCGCCGTCGGACGTGTGGGCGCTGGGCGTGACGATGCTGTACGTGCTGGGCAAAATCCCGTTCCCGGACGCGCGCAGCCGCAAAGGCGGGCACGTGGGCGGGCGCCCGCTGTACTGGATGATCGCGGACGTCAACCGCACGATGGCGCCGCCGCCGATGGGGACGCGGCCGCCGTGCGCGGCGGTGGATATGATGTACATCTGGCTGAGCGAGGTCGCGCAGGCGCGGGAGAAGCTGTACCCGCGCGACAAGCTGGAGAGGCTGGTGAGTGATATGCTAATCCCGTTGCCGAGCCAGCGGATCACGATGGCGCGGGTGATGAGGGAGCTGTTCCTTGTGGAGCAGAGCGCCGTGAAGAGGTGACTGTGACGTGATGACGTGAGGTTTGTTTTTGCATTGGATTTAATACCTGTGTTCTTTTATGTTTTGACGAGACGGATGTGTTTTGCGAGAGATACCACTGATGTTGGGCATTTGTTTTCATTTTCTTTGTTGATTTCTGCATTCAGTAAGTCGTTTGCATTTTTAACATGGTTTTGTCGCCGTTGACGTGAACCAGACTTGCATTTTTCTGCATCATACACTGTTGCGCGAATCTCATATACCATACAGAACCAGCATATCGCATCATTAGGAACATTTTTCCTCATTGTTTTTATTTTGCATCCACGGAGGGCGGATGGATGGAGGGGCTGGTATCAAGGCATACAACTCATGTACATTAGAAAGGGTCGTCACACACGCCCACGCACATAACAACACACAACACATTTCTCATGCTCTCGTGATGTCCCCCCTTCACGTCACATCTTGCCCCCTACCCGTCGCATCACATCCTCACAAACTCATCCCGAAGACGAAGGCCATGCTCAGACCGACGATGGACGTCAGCGCAACCGCGTGAGAACTACGTCCCGCCGCGCCACTGCTGCCGCCGCCGCCCGAGGTCGAGTTGCCGCTGCTGCTGTTTCCGCTGCCGCTGCCCTCCTCGACGGTGCCGTTGGCGCTCTGCTCCTTGACGGTGTACACCTCCACGCCCTCCGTTTTGCACTGGTCCGAGGGGAGCGTGGTCGCGTTGGCGGTGAAGCGGATGTCGGCGCACTATATCCCATCGTCAGCTTATGCTTCCCCTCCCGGTTCTCCGGTTTTAAGAGCACCAAAACCCAGGTGAAATGTGGGAAACAGAGGATAACTCACGTTGTAGAGGCCAGCCCCGGCGTCGCCCACAGTCACCACCTGGATGCTCCCCTTCTGTCCCTCCTTCGCGGGCGTCGTCAGGTTGAGCTTCTCGACGCAGAGAACGCCGCTGCCGGTGGCGTTCCAGAACTGCGGGGTCAGCGTGATGTTGTGCGTGGTCACGTTGCCGTCGGCCTCGATGCCGAGGTTGATGAAGACGTAGGTCCAGTCGTGGTGCAGGTCGAGCTCGAGAGAGCCGCCGTCGAGGGGCCAGTCGGTGACGTTGCCGGTGCCGTAGGGGACGCCGGCGCCTTTTGGGTGGGTGGTTAGTATTTGAAGGGATCATGCTGTGGTGAGAGGAGGAATAACGTACATGGGTACAGCCACTGCGAATATCCCGTCTCATTCGTGCCCTTGAGCGTGTCGGCTCTCCAGGAGGGGTAGGCGAGGCCGAAGTGCGCGGCGGCGAGGTTGGCGGCGCCGAGGGCGACGAGGAGGGTCTTGGGGGCCATTTTGTTGTTTCTGGTTCCTGCTGATCTTGTGGAGATGGTAGTTTAAGTCTGTTCAGCGGGTCGGTTGATGGGACAAGATCTTGCCAAGACTCGAGACTGGAGAGTGTGCGATGCCACACCAAGAGACAGAGGCACTCGCGGTTATATATACCCTTCTACCACCACCTGCTTGCTTGTTTGCATGTGTTGTAACCCCCGCAGAGGAGCATGCAGATTGCGTTCTAAAATGTTTTAGCTTATCCTTCCCATTGGGAAAGGTAGGCATGGCAAGGATGGGAGCTGTTGCTGCCCTTTGGGATGTGGTTGGTAGACAGCTAGTCGGGCTGGCCAGCTGCAAGAAACCTGCGCAGGAAAGAACGCCACAACGAAACGAAAGAGGAGACCTATGGCAGCGTGCCATCTCTGCTGGGTTCGGCATCACGTCTAGACCGGGCTCGCATGCCTGCTTCACTGGGAGAGACGCTGTAACGGGAAGGTGAACCAATCTCAGCCGCCAATTGAGCAAGTTTTTCTTATTTGCTGCTAGCGACGAGCTCGCGACTAAGCTTAACGACAAACGGGATGTTGGCAGCTGCGTTAAGCTTACATGGATGGGCTTGAGATCGGAGAGAGGTTCGTGGCGGGTGAGTGTGGTTGGCGCGGCGAATCAGATGGGGCGGGGCGGGGCGGCGGCGTAAGGCGGCGCTAGCGCGGATGCAAGTATCTTGCTCAAACTCACGCAGCACCCGAATTGGGGGTTTTTGCTGCTGCTGGGGAGATGATGGCATGTTTGGATTGGATGGGGGAAACATGGGAGTTTGGGGAAGGGTTTGGAATGCGGGAGGAATTGTGTTGACCAGGCTGCTGTCTTCTCTTTCATGGACAACAACTTCGCTGCCTAGGGTTGATGACGGTTCATGGAGTGTGGTAGATTTGGCCCGGGTAACGGGTTTATGGACCGACGAGGCTTGACGTCTTGAAGGCGGCCGTCGCGGTAGGCTGCAGGGAACACGAAAGGAGTGCGGAGAGGGGAATACTGCCGTAGAAGCATTCATGCCTCAAGGATGTGTCCCAATCACTCGCACAGGTACAATGCCAGCCTTCTACTACCTTATCTCGCGGTCCATCCCCGTGACAAGAATGGGATACCAAGCTTCGCGAGGCAAAGACGGACGCGGAAGAGAACCCCGACTCGGCCCCTCGTCCCGGACAACACGGGGAGCAAAGTGGGGACCTTGCCTCCGCTCGCCGAGAACACCCAGAGCGACCCCGAACAATGTCTCCACCAGCATGAGAAGTCCACGGAGAAGGGGAACGTGCGACGTTCAGAGTTTACTTGGCTGGACCCCGCAGAACGGCTCTTATTTGAACCTCACCTCCGTATGATACTTTCCATGGCCTGAGCGTCTCTGGGGATGTAAACGTGTCGAAGCCCTCCCTTTCATTGTCCCATTCTTCTTCACCAACTCCACACTCGTACCCAGACGTGTGTGTACAACCACAGTCTTTCAAATTATTCAAACAGTCTCTTATGGGGTGCGCTGGTAGCGAGCTCGATTGTATCTCGTCGTCTTTGAATGTTGGAATCTTCATCGTTCGCTCGCTCATTTGCGTGGGAATGATCCCGTCACTATTTTCTGACATAGGTCATAATTTGCAAAGTCCATGAACCAACCATCAGCTGAGTCAGCTGCCATCTGCGCCGATGGTTTAGTGGTAAAATTCTCCGTTGCCATCTAGCAGCGTCGGGGAGCCGGGGGTTCGATTCCCCCTCGGCGCAACTTTTTGACCCCTCTCACGATTCTCTCGGGTTGGTGTGTTGTTCTTGATTCTCGAGGGATGGAGGTGGTTATGTCGACCTTTGCGCTCGGGTATGGCGATTCCAGGGCGAATCTTTTTGGAGACACCTTGCACGACGATTCCTATCGGGGGTGATGGGCTGGCAGTCAGTCGTGTTGCGCGCAACACGTTAGCCATCCTCGTACTGAGGCAGTTGGTATCAGCGAAGGTAGGTTGTTGGTGTCGAACCAGTCGGGGAAGTCGTAATGGCTCGCACACACGAGCCGTCGACGCCCCAGTTACCGCGATCAGTGCTGAGTCTGCGACTTCGAAATGTAATAATAGACGTGCTCAACTCGGGTGCCAACATATCGTGTTCGGTGAAGCTATCTGGGGCAGCTTCAGCCGGTCCATTGAAGGTCTTCTGTCAAGAACAGACAGATATGACGATGATTTGCGTCTCTCGGCGAAAAACACCCATATATCGAGCTCTTTCAACAGCAATGGAGGGGCAGACACTCGAACCCCGCCGACTGACTCAACGTAAGGCGGCCAATAATTGACCCCTAATTGCTCGTCCCTCGAGCAGTTGCATCATCTTTTCAAGGAAAACTCGACAACGAGGCATGCGCAATGGCGCGATGGATGGGAAACACGATGGGGAAGCCGCGGCGGCCTCAAGTCACTCGGTATCTTTTCCCTGCAGCCAAGTGGGGGCATGTCAGCTCTGCCAGCCAATGGTGCCTCTCCCCGCAGGAATCCGCCTACCGTTCAGCCCTGGCTTGCGGAGGGTACTTTTATGTCTACTTTGATGTTGGAATCTGGGATGGTCTATAGATATCGAGGTGCTCACAATAGGATGAAACGCTGTATAAAGAAAATACAATTAAAGCTTATGTCATTAAAAGATAGAACTATCAGCATTACTGCGTTTTAAGCAATAGAGGAAGTCAAAATATGATGTAGAAACTGCCTCCCAATGATCAGTGACCTAACATTTAATCCATCCAAAAGGTAGACCATCCCACTGCGGACGACGCACGGGCCACTGAGGCCAAATCGCTGCGCCCCCAGGAAAACGGCACAGGCAGCGCCCATTCAGCCAGTAGGAAAGCTTCTGCCTGAGTCACTGGGTTGTTCAAATCCCCAGGCATCCCTCGCGCATCTCGAATCTGACCTTCTTTCTTTCCTCATCCGACTTACACTTACTCTACCTATCTTCAAACATCGCCTTCATCTTACTGTTGCACGCAAGCTTGACATCGATTCGGATCATCGATACAACCCTTCTCAAGCTTTCTTGACCCCCTCCGCCTCAATACCAATGCGCTGGTTGTAGCAGCCGCTTCGCCCGCCGCCAAGATGGCCCTGCACCATGATCCACCGGTCAACGACCGTCTGGACCAATATGACTACGATGGCGATCCTGGCCGACTCGTGCCTGAACCGCCCTGCACTTGCGCTCTCGAGATTGATGAGCGATCCGATTTGATGCGACTGTCTCTGCACATTGGTTGTGCTTCGGACGGATGCGACGAAATGGATTGCTCGCCGATCACCGAGAACGACTACTCCGACGACGGGGGATGCCATATTGCACCCTCATGGACATCGCCCGTCGACTCCACCATGCTTCCAATCTTGGGATCGCTTCCGAATATGACGCAGAAGGTAGGCTAACAATTTAGAGATTTCATCAACGCTCTACGAAACGTAGGCGCTAACACACCTACCAGTCTCAGTTGCCTGCACATGCAATGACACGTCGGTACCGACGGATGTCGTGCTGCAACCCAGACATCAGCGTCAGTCATCTGTCTCGTCGAGAGACGGCAGAAGACGTCGCGAGATTTGACCTCGCAGACATGGACCGATTTCCTCTTGGGAAATGGTCAATGCTTCAGGGTCGCGAAGATCCAAGGCAGGAAACATTTGGCTTGGGATATGATCTTCCCAGCGCAGCTTGCGCAACTTGCGCAGCCATCGCTTGCCATGACTTCCATACCACGCCTCGGCGCCAGGAAGTCAACAGCATCATGAAGCACCTGTCGGTTGCTGTCTAATATGGTGAAGATGACGCCGTTTATTCGCGCAGGTAAGGCTTCGACTCGACTTACTTTTCACCCTGTGACATGCGACTAACGCTTGCCCCTAGGTTGGCCAAGGACCTGAGTACGTCGTAAAACTTCTCGAGCGGACATCTAAACTTGATGACTCCAGATCCCACATCGCTCACACACAACCAACGCCATTTGTAAACCGCTACGCTCAGCACATTGCCGAGTCCACCACCATCTACGACCACAGCTACAACCACTTTGACCAGCAACCTTCACCTTCGCACACGGAGTTGATCGAAATGTCTGCTGCAACTTCCACGAGAGTTGGCAGACTAGAAGGCGATAACACTACCCACACCGAGATTGACCCCCTCCTCACTACCACCATGGCAGTGACTTCCACCGGCTGGCCCTACGGGGCCCAGCCCGGATGCGCTGCACCCCACGACACAATGGAGACCATGTTCAACCAAGCCTCGCCTCTCTCCGAGCTCTACGAGTCACCGGACGAGATGGCCTGGGCCACATACATTAACGAGGAGATGCTCGCCCCCAGCGACTTCACCATGAGCTACCCCTACCCCACGGACACCAGCTCCCCGGAGGACATCATCAACGACCCCACCGTCCAGTACGACGTCGAGCAGAGCCTCTTCTCCTTCAACGACCCCCTCCCAGACCTCTCGGCGTCGTCGGACTACCTCTCGGGCGATCAGCTCTCCGCCTCCTACTTCGGCAGCGCAAACACGTCTCCCTTCGAGCAGTCTCTCGACTACATCCCCGACGACATGGACTTCCTCCAAGACCCCAGTTCCATGCCCGTCTGGCCCCTCTCCTCCTCCACCGCCTCCCCCCTCCCCACGAGCACCGCCTCTCCGACCTCCCCGGACGGCGCCGACCACCCCTACCGCTGCACCACCGACAACTGCACAAAGACCTTCCGCAAGGAGGCCCAGCTCAAGCAGCACCAGCGCGTCCACCGCAAGTCGCTCGTCTGCACCATCTGCCGCGCCGAGCGCCACACGGAGCACAAGTTCGCCCAGGTCCGCGACCTCGAGCGGCACCTGCAGGCGCGGCACCCCGAGGTCGCGCAGACCGCCAACGTGCGCTCCGAGATCCGCGAGTGCCCGCACCCCGGCTGCGACCACCGCGGGCGCAGGGACAACGTGTCGAGGCACCACGAGAGCAAGCACGGCAAGAAGCTCAAGTGGAAGAGGGGCGTTCCCCACGTCGTGGGTTAAAAGGAGGGTCCTTTTCTCTCTGATGGGTAATGAGAAAACACACAAAAGAGCGATGTGAGTTTCTGGCGTTTATTGATACCTGCATTTTTGATTTTATGACCGGTTCGGTTTGGGATATCTCGGTAGCATAGTGCATTTAGACCAATACATCTCAAAATAACTGCTGGTTCACGTGAGTGAGCGTTGAAGACGAGGGAAAGTTCCTCGCCACGCCTGGAAATGATGCTCATCGCACCATGCATATGGAATTCCTCAAAACCACGAGACCTGCTGCGGCAGACAGACATTGAGGGGTTGGGGCCACATTTGGGTATTCGCAGTGTCCTGCCCCTCCTCGAGACGGGTCAACTCTTTTGCTCTGCGGAGCCATCTTCAACTTCATCACCATTCTCTTGCCAGCTTAAGTATCAGTCTCACCTATTCGCAACTTCAACACGAATCCCCCCACTGCCGCTTCCGTCTTCAGGGGCATTATGTTTAGGGAATTATTTGCCACCTCCCACACCTTCAAATCTACCATCAATAATTTAAAGTGGAACTGTGGCTCTCTGCTACCTAAAGGAGAAGGATCCAAGCATCCACTCAGGTGACAGCAAAAAACGACCGATTTTAAGCGGACATGCTTGTCCTTGCTCTACTACTACCCTCGATGTTAGAAAATTATGTTTTCGGATACCCTCCATCTCCCTGGTGTCTCGTTCGTTTCTTCCCGTCACAAATTTACTTGCCTGTCACCCACCTTGAACACTGTGATAGAGAAAACTAGGGATTATGATCTGTGCGCTGAAAACCTCTTTTCAGGAACCTTGAGGACTGGTAGCGGCCGGAATATCTTTGGGTTAGGGTTACGAAAGTTTCGACTACAAGCCCCTTTTGGTCCACCTCCATGGCTGGAGAAGAGGTACCTCGCCGCCACCAAGAAAAGGTTTGCGTACCTGACCCGAGATAAATGTGCCCCTGAGTCACAAATCCGTCAATGTCCGCTGTATATGGTGTTTGGCCACATTGTGGAACACAGTTTACGGCCCCTGAACGGGCCGTGAGCGGCTCCTGACAAGGCACCGCCAATTCAGGTTACCCACAGTCTTCAGGGGTTGGCTATCTCTGGATTTGTCAGTAAGTTACCAACCTGGCAGTCTGCAATAGCTGTAGACGGCCTTCAGCCACATTGTGGGATACAGTTTACGGCCCCTGGACGGCCCCTGAGAAAGCAAAGCTAGTCCCCATAGGATGAGTCGACAACTCTGCTCAGCTGTTCAGCAAGTGACAATAGCACCTGATCCGTAGGTAGTTTATTCTGTCTTGCGGATGGGCATTTTAACGTCTACTCAACTCCTTCTGTGTGCATCTGTTGCATCTTTTGAAAGTCCCAGCTCTTTGCAGTGCTGTCTCAAATCCTGTTCTATCAAGTGGTCGAGAGGACACTTACGGGCATCCGCTTTCTTGTCAAACTGCCCACAACGACACCTTTCCAGAGACTTTGCAACTGTGTGTGATGGCTTTACGGGCTTTGCCACCTGGCCTGCGGTTTCGGGAGCTCTCAAGTCTGCCAAGTGGCACAATGTCTCACCTCTTCGACCTGAGAACTCTGCAATATGACCAATTCTCCCCACTTTGACTTCAACTACGGGCTTCAACGGCAACTTCACATAGATGGCTGCTATAGATACAACTCAAGCTCGTATACAGCCGCAGAGATTCTGACCTCTTCGACTTCGACGAGCAGCTTCTATGGCACGAAAGTCCTGCAATATGAGTTATCCCACTTCTTTGACTTCACACAAGATGGTACATCGTGTATGGACTCTTAATGCTTGGTAGTGGTGCTTGGTAATGGTGTACGGATGGGTCTGAAAGGTGAGGAGGAGAGAGCTTGCGGCGAGCCTTCAGAATCCTTTAAAATGCCTGCCTCGCTCCCTCGTCCCGGGCTTTCTTTCTTTCCTTCTGTGTCTCACTTCGTTGATTCGTACTCACTCTACTTCTTCACGTCGCTATTTTACAAATCGCTGTTCATCTCGCCACTCACTACTTTACTCTTCACTCTGATTACTCCACTTTATTACATCCTCCAACTATCTATCGTTCGGCTCCTTAGTCGTTCACCATCACTATCGTTCGGCTCCTAAGTCGTTCGGCGTCACTACCTATAGTCCGGCATTCTCATCGTCCGGTTCCTTTCCCACTACACTATATCAGCTCGCATCATGTCTTCTACTACCATGATTGCCAACCGTACCTCCATCGTCCCCGCCAACAGCTCCGTCGTCCGCCACAAGTTAGGCGTTGACATGACCATCACAGCCGGCGGAGAGGTTACCGGTTTCGAGCTCACAGACGCTACCCACAAGACCCTTATTTGGACTGGCTGCGCCAGCACGGTCAAGATTAGTTGGCTTAAGGATGGAGCAAGAGACGTCGCATACCAATATCGGAAGCTTCTCAGCTACCTGGAGACGTTCGCGAAAGTTTCTCACTTCACTCGCCCTGAAGAGTATGACTTGCGCTGTACCACCAAGATCACCCTCGAGAACAGCGACCAAGCGGCGATGGCAGTCAAAAACCTCGCGTACCAATATAAGGACTTACATTGTGTTCAGGCCTTCGAGGCCCGTATTGGAGTACCCCACGACCAGATGAGTACGATTTCTCACAAATTCAACGAACTTCATGTCCTCGCCCTCCGCGACCGAGTGAGCACCGAGCTCGAGCGATCAGAGACCATGGCCACCATCACCGTCACCGGCTCCAACAGACTGGCTGTGACCAACATCAAGAGACAGCTTGCGGAGCTCATCGAGCAGACCGCCATCCTCGACACCACTACCATTCGCGCTCCCAAGATCCAGTCAGAACGTACTTGCATGGCTTGCTTTGACGTCCTCAAACGGCCCGTTCTACCATCTTGCGGACATCAATCAGTCTTCTGCGCCGAGTGTCTGCTCGAGACATACAGAGCCAACCACAAGAAGGGGCCTCTCCGCTGCACCGAGCAGAACGATAATGGAGAGTTGTGCCACCAGCCTATCGACCTCGAGTGTCTCGCCAACAACCTACCTCCAGCACTCTTTGAGGATTTTCTCGACCTGGCCGCCAACGCCTTCGTGGCACGCAACCCTAATCTTGTACGCCACTGCCCCACTCCCGGGTGCCGTCAAGTCTACCAGCCAACACCTAAGACTGAAGGCTCCATGGGCACACCAAAGACATGCCCGGATTGTCTGGTGCGTCTCTGCACTACGTGCGGCCACCAACATGACAACGAGTCCCCGTGTGACTCAATGATAGATACGGACCTCGAGCAAGCCAAAAAGGACCTCGAGGCCCGAGATTGCCCCGGATGCTCAACTCCGATCGTCAAATACGATGGTTGTGACAAGGTTGAGTGTCCAGGCTGCGGTACCTTCATCTGTTGGGCGTGCATGGAAACCTATCCGACCGCCATTGCAGCGTACAACCACATGGTAAAAGATCACGGTACCGTCGGCGAAGGATATATTCTGCACGATGAGAACGGCAATCCCATCCTGCCCGACGATGAGCGGATTGAGAATGAGCTCGCTGAGCTCCAATTCCCCGTCGACGACGAAGATCCCGAACCCGCACAAGATGACGGAAGGGATAGGGGTGAGGGGCGTATGGAGGCGCGCGTCGTACAACAACAACCACAACAAGAACGACCGCTCGCTCAGGATCTTCCCGTCGGCCAAAGCTGGTGGTAGATCCTCGCCCATACGTCCTCCCTTAGTTGTCTCCAACTTTGGGTTTTTCACCACCCCTCTTATACAACAACAACAACACCGTTCCACCAGACCAGGAATGGACCGAGTACGACCTTGCCAAGCAGGAGTATCTCGACGACAACAAGTATTACCTCGACAAAGATCAATATGAGGAATACGGAAAGCGACTCGAGCCCACACAAGACAACAGCCGAGATCGCGGGGAGGAAAGGATGGAGGTGCGCGCAAACAAACAATCACAACCACAACAACCAATGCCGGACGACGCCGCCAACAACTACCACTACAACAATTACGACTCTGACGGAAAGCAATTGATTCCTGACGATGTCACAGGGCGTCCGGCCGCCGCACTCGAGAGCTACCCAGGCAATGCCTCTAGTAGTCTCTCACACCCATCCTCCCTCTAACAGGTTTTTTTACCCTTCGGGGTTTTTTGCCTTTTTTTTTTTCCCTTCGGGGTTTTTTTTTCTTTTTTTGGCCAACAATACAAACCACAACCACCACCGCCAAACAAACGTTCCCTAATCTATGCAATGTGATGTGACGATGCTTGTCATTGTGTAAATGTGCGTAGATGTGTATTATATGCTTCCATTCCGTGATGCGCCCCACTGGATAACCGGCGCCTTCCATTGTGGCTTGCGTCTTACTTTGCCGCAGCAACCTTGCATGATCACGCCATCCAATTATTGAAGCTATTCAGAAAAGATTGGCTCTCCCACACTGTGCCTCTGGCCTACCCCTCTCTCTCCTGTCGCCCTCTCCTGTCGCACTCTCCTGTCGCCCTCTCCTGTCGCCCTCTCCTAACCACCTTCCCTGCCGTCTCCTCTGTCGCTCTCTCTGCTATCGCTCCAATGATGAACCTTTGTACTTTGCCCCTGACTATGTAATTCCTTTGCGTGAAGTTGCATGTAGATATTGAATACTAAGCCTTCGTGAGATATGCAAAACCATGGTATGTTACAGGTCTGGCACGATCGCAGCCCGCCCAACTTCGAACTACGATCTGAGCCTTGAGTGTGGCTGCTTGGCGCTTTGATCAGTCCAATTGTTTGTGAAGAATCTAAAGGTCACAGGTGCAAGGTGCAACTCAATGATGGCCCAGCAACCCGGAGGATAAAAGCCCAAGAGGTTCCTACATAGAAGGCCAATGAAACGCGCCTGTGAAGTCTAGCTTTCTAAAAAACATCACACCTCCGCCTCACGTGCCTCTCGTTCTCAAACCCTGTATGTTCTCCAGGTAAGGTGCCGCGTTTTTGGTCCAGCACTCAGGGTTGCAGAGAGAAAATCTCTGCTATCGTTCTCAGCCTATCCACCTCTGTTCAGGTAACTGCTGTACTCAGTATGTTCAAACTACTTTTGTCTCGAGTCAGAGACATGGTACACACGCACGACAACCCTCGTGGGGGTAACACCTTGTCTCCAAATGAATCGTCTCTGGAGAACGGTCAACTATGCCGGGATTGTCGTCGGGGGCGATGCGCCAAAGGGGATGACTGCGAGTTCAGTTATGACAAGAGCCTGTTCAAGGGGACTGCCATGAACCTCTGCACATTTTTCTCGAAAGGTTTCTGTCGCTTTGGGGAGGAGTGCAATATCCCACACGTTGACATGCCGTTGGACCAATTCGCACGTGTTCGGCCTACGAAGGCGCGTTGTCGCAGGGGAAGTGAATGCCGTCTTCCCCATGGGGACCCAGAAGAGGACACTGTGAGTAGCTCACTGCATTTCAGTTGCATCAGACTATCGCAAAAGCTCACTTGATCGTACAGCTGTACACCGACACCGATTCGCGTACACGACAGTTGCTCGGAGCGTCCTTTACGTTTGGCCCCGGGGCATCGGTCTGTGATGTTACTCTACCTGATAACTCGACCACCGTCATTCTCAACATTGTGGGACCGTGCAGTACGACGGCAATTCAATTGCTTTTAGAACAAAGGGGCTTCCATGTCCCTCTCACGTCCATTAAACTGAGATCCCAAGACTCGGGGCTCAAGTACGCTGTTGTCAACGGTCGAGTCCCTGGGTTTGCGGAACTTTTGCGCGCGAACTTTGAGAAGAAGAAGGCACACGGCGTGTTTTCAGGGATTAAAGTTGTCACCGAAGAGATAAATCCGATTTCGGAAAAAGAGGACTTCCACGTTGTGACTAGTCGGAAAATTAAGTGCTCTTGGCCAAAGGACCGCGGCGGATCTGACTTTGCATGCGAAAAAAACGAGGTTGCAATGGTGGAAGCTATGCTGGCAGCCGTCGGCGAGTTGGAAACACGGCTTTCTCTCGGGTCAGACGACGAAGATCGTATCTTGGACTCGGTGGCTTGGTTTAAAGGAGCAGAAGACGCCAAGCGAGCAGCCCAGACCTTTGACGGAACCCCTCTCCCTTTTAATTCGTCTGGGCTACTCAGTGTGAAGCAAATTCACTCCACGAGCTACAACCTTTCGACCCGAGTTTTCCAGAGTCTTATCGACGAGGTCACGAACCGTCATGACCACAGAGATTCTCAGGTCAAATTTCAAACATTTTGCGACACGGAAGAACACACCATACTGTCGTTGGAGAGCGACAATCTTGATGCTCTGGAGAGGAAACGACAAGCATTGGATGGTCTATTTGCTGGTAAGGTCATTTCCTACTCTGCGGACACCGACAGCCCGGTCTGGAGTCCGTATTTTGACGATAAGGCCTTCCGAAACCGGATCCTCGATCAGATTGCAAAGGGCTGTGGTGTAGCATTTCACTGTCTCCCAGTCAGCAAAGAGATCAAGCTATACGGCCCGCCTGAAAATATCAAAAAAGCCAACGAGGCTCTTTTCCTGAGTTTCGAAAACAATTTCACAGCCGTCCACCCTATTACTCTCAACGCAAATGCCTTTAATTGGGCCATCAGAGGAGGTTTCAAGGCTCTCTCCGAAGCCCTTGGTCAAGACACTGTGAGGTATAAGTCCGTCTGGCCGCCTTCCCAAATTAATATCGCAGGACCAGTCTCCTCTTACGAACGAGCCATAGAAATGATTTCTCAGAGGTCAACCTTCAGAGACGCGGTTGAGAGACCATGTTCAGTGTGCTGGACCGAGCCTGACCAGTTCCTGACGACGACGTGCGGTCATGTCTACTGCTTGGACTGCTTCCAGAACTTATGTCGAGCAGGAGATACAAATCCTGGAGGCTTCAAAGTGGCCTGTATAGGCAATAATGGCCTTTGCAGATCCGTTATCGGCCTTGATGAACTAGCACAATATCTCCCACCAGTAGCGTTCGAACAACTCCTCGCGTCATCAGCCGAATCATATGTCAACAAGCATCCCGAGAAACTCCGGTACTGTCCTACGGCAGATTGCGGATACATTTACCGAGTCAGTCCCACCGAGAACCCAAGATATTTTGAATGTCCGAGCTGCGGCAAAGCGACATGCCCCTCATGCCACAACTCTCATCCCGCAATATCTTGTGCGGAACGTCGAGACAAGATTGCCAGAGGAGACGAAAAGAAACTGCGAAAGTGCAAGCGGAAGCTTGGGGTCAAGGACTGCCCCAAATGCCACGCGCCTATCGAGAAGTGGTATGGCTGCGACCACATGAGTTGCAGATGCGGAGCACACATCTGTTGGGTATGCCTTGCCAACTTCGAAACAGGCGATGAGTGCATGTTGCATTTACGTCAGAGACATGAACTGATCTGACATGCTTTGTTTGGTCTGCAACAACTTTGAAGACTGGTGCGTCGACAAAACTCAACGTCATTATGCTTTTGAATTGTTGGACTATGGCTTTGAAAGAGAACAACGACAGCAAACTGTGAATAGAAAGCGGTTGTTGTGATGAAAGACCTGGCGCCTTATTCTCGCGAAAGTTTTTTAACATAATCAAGAACGTCAAAGGGAGCCTGGCAGCGTTGCTATTCTTCATTTTGTCAATAAAGGGTAGCTGTTATTGTTGTACTACAAAGGAACGAGAGTTGAGACCCCCAGAGAGAACAACCGGAATTGTTCAGAGGCACCCCAAGCGAAATCTTTGGATTGCCTATTTATTCCAGACACATCTTCTAGCTTTTACCATCTATCTCAATTATACAATCCAGCAACAACACAAAAGCACGGTAACCACTTCAGTTCCTCCTGTTAAAATAAGTCTAGGTGTCTTCTAGAAAGCGCGCCCTCAAAAATTACTAGCCGGCACGCAATACTTGATACATATCGAACAGTTACAATGCCTGTCAAATCTGCGTATGAAGGACTCAAGCGCTTCTTGAAGGGCGAAAAGGAGGAAGTTGACATTGCGAAAATTCGACTGGCGAGAAAGCCGACGTGGCCCACTCCCCCTCCATCTCCCCGTTTGCCCCCTCCTCCCCAACCTGTCGTGGTTGATGCTCCTTGCCACGACGGAAGACCTTGTTTTGCAGTATGGGCCTACACTGACAAAGACGCGAGGTCGCCCGCAGGACCCGATCTTTCAAACATACCTCTTTGGGTCATCCGAGTTTATCACACCTTGCCCGAAGCCGTGTACGCTTACCACGTCCGAGACACGGCCGAGAAGATCTACACACTTGCGCACACGAGATTCGACGCCTTGGACAAAGCGTACCTTGAGCACCCCAAGTACCGGTACCGCATTGAAGTCATCGGGCTGCCCCTTCCAGAGGACACCAGCGATAGCGAGCGCATCGAGCGGTGCATGGAACACCACCGCGCAGAGGTTGCAGCGCGCCGGACCACAGGCAGTGTGTTCTTTATCCAGACAGCCGTCCAAGGTGACTACAAGCATAGGATCGCGATTCGCCGACTGGACGACGATAGACTGGGTGAGATCTACAACGGCGGTAACTTTTTGGATGTGTCCTTCGATCCAAAAGCAATGGTAAGACCTAGTGATCCCGAGATGTCCCAATATAGCTCGTCGCGGTTCGCAACTGCCAATGTAGGGAGGGTGTTTGGAACTTTTAGGCAGTCGATCCGTTGGTTTTATGATCGATACGTGGACAACGGCACAATCTACCGTGACATGGAGACATGGAAGTTGGAAGCAGCGAAGGGAAAATGATGGGGTATTCTTAGAGTCTGCTGGTAATCGAGTTCATCGTACAGATTGGTTTTTCTGGAGAATCAAGAGGTAGCAGTGATAAGTTTAATTTCGAATGTTTGCTGCCACTGAGTCCATGCAAGTTCCAAATTGCACCGCCTTTCCTCATTGAAAAGTTTTCCTCGGGACGAGCGAGAATAAGAATGGGGCAAGTACGCCGCCTGCATTTCACTGATGTTTCCCTAAAAGTTTGTCTACTTGAACCGCGTATATGTGCATGCATGACCACCCACTTTACATGGCTGCAGATCAAACGGCGATTTGAAGGCTTTGGGCCAGGAGACCACAGAAAAGTGCATGTCTTGGAGGAATCTAGAAACATGCACACGAACTGCAGTGCCTGTCACTTTGATCCTCGTGATTCAGTGACTGCAATATTGAAGCTAGCTTCAGCACATGTGTGGGTTCTATTTATCGCATGCGAGCAAACACGCCCATAATCCTAACCCAACGGATGCAACTTGCGTCGCTACTTGGCAGCCGCGGAAGGCATGTTGTAAGCCAGGTCGGCTTCTTCCGCCCGCGCAGCAGCGGAAGGCTTGTTGTAAGCAAGATCAGCGTCCACCTCAGCCCGTGCAGCAGCGGATGGTTTGTTATAAGCTAGGTCGGCGTCCACTTCAGCCCGGGCAGCAGCAGAAGGCTTGTTGTAAGCTAGGTCGGCGTCCACTTCAGCCCGCTCAACCGCAACAGGCGCTTCCAAGACCATGTTTTGACCTGTGCAGAGAGTTAGAAATTGGTGATTCTGTGCAAGAATTGAACTCATTACTTACCTGGCATAGGAAGAGCATTGACATAGGCCAAGAGGCCAGATACGAGAACGATGACGGAGACCTTCATTTCGGCGCCTTTTAGCAATTCAGGCAATGGTTGACAACAACGCGTGATGTGCAAAAAAGTGAGTTGTGGGCCTTGAGAGTATGAAATGAACAAGTCCCTGCGGTCTGATAACTACCTTGACTGAGATGGGTTTATATATGCATCGGCCATACGCCTACTGCGCCATCTCTTCGAATAACTTGCCCAATTTTCACCTTCCAGTCCTGTTTGATCGGTTGCACCTCTTGTGACTGCAAAATGTCGGCTAAAGCAGAGTCTGGCCAGACTCACCGCGTGTTTGTTGCGAAGGGCATATGCCCCGCTTTCTCCCATATTCCCAGTCACCTGCCCGACAACGACATTGAATGTTTGCCTCTCGGTTGATGCATTTTGATTAACTTGCAGTAATCTCTTGCTGCTTTGAGCTCGAGTTGCATGAATATCTTGTCCTATCACTGTTTTCCGCCTCTCAAACGCATGGGTTTTCTTCCCGCTCAAATCAGATTTCGCCTCCAAGAGTTTCCAACCGAAGCGATGCTTCACAACTCTGTTGGATCTGTTTCTGTAACTACACCCAACAGCATCTCTTTGCCTTTCGCATCGGGGTGTTTACCGTATTAGATCTAGTTTACAGAGCCTCTTTGTATCCATGCAGCAAATATGTTGCGATTACTGCGAGGAAAGGCGCGGAGTGTGGTTTTCCCCTGTACAATCCATGTGAGCTGAGTGCTTCTCCCCGTTTGTCAAATTGGGCCCGTTTTTGCGGCGCGGCAAGAGCGCTTCATCGAAATATCACCACGGTGTGAAAAGAAAAGCCATGCTCGTGGGATCTGCACTTACAATCTTTTGCGAGCACACGTTGGCCCGCATAAGAAAGAAGGGGTCGTTCATCCTCGACGTTCTCTGCTGTCTCAACACCAGACCTTCTTCAAATTCCAGTTTCTGGGGATTGTGGTCTCCTTCCTTCTTCAACAATATTCGTTCATTTTCTTGTTCATTCCGATCAACCTTCGGCGTCTTCGGCGACTCAACATGCTTCCTGTAATCGAGAAGGCGACATACAATCGGGTACCCCCAAGCGATGAATCCAGCGACGGGTCTTACAGCGAAGAGACAACGTTGATGCAGGAGGGCCTTGTCAAGAGAAGATCTGGATCATGTTCACTTCTTTTTCAAGCCCTTTGTGGTTTGGCTGTTCTGATCTTGTATTCGGCGGCTCTGATCCAGATATCTGCGCACACATTCAAACCTGGTCGTATGCAGGGCACCAGGGCCATGGATTGTCAGTTCACACTGCGCACCATCAATTCCGTTGCTAACCGGTCATTCAGCTATCGTCGATGGATTCCTTCAATATGAATTTCGCGAGTTCTACCAATTCGAGAAGGGGCTCCAGAACGCCACGTATTTCACTGAGCCTGATGCGGAGGTGGACAGGAACTGGCATAATATTCTCGCATGTGAGTTGCCACCCAAGCCTCTGAATCATTTCATTCATAGGTTGACGGACGTTCTAAAGATCAGAACATTCGCATTCCGAAACATAAAATGGAAGAACTTGGTCGAGTGGACGAGGGTATCGAACTACCAGGAGGTGGTTACTTTGGATCTATCATGGTCTACCATCACCTGCACTGCCTGGTATGCTTGCTTCAAATCATGTCTCAAATGTGCAAATCGACTAATTCGATCCGTTAGAAAAACCTGTATCACGCCCTGCACCCAGAATACTACAATTTCAGCAAGTTGACAAGTCACGAGCAAGAGAGGCTCGCCGAGCACAACGGTGAGAAACCCCAACTCCGGCTCCTAGCTTTCGTGGCTTGCTTAAGATCATTCTTTTGATGAAACTTCCAGATCATTGTCTCCATATGCTTCGAGAGGCAGTGATGTGTCAAGGTGACACAACGCTGATCACCATGAAGTGGAACTCCACTGGTCTTCGGCCGATCGGAAACTTGACCAGTCCCCATGAATGCGTCAACTGGGACAGGCTTATGGAGTGGGTGGCTCCCAACTCCTTCGATGCTCTTGCTGATGGCATGCTGGTACATCCGACTTTTGGTATGGACCCTGATCCCTTCTCCGATGTTAGCCACAATGTGAGACGCCGAACTGACACAATAACAGGACCGGTATTCCGCGATCGCCAATTAGTTGAAGCCTCCTGAAGGAAATTTATTTGGAATTTTGCAGTAACAGATTTAGGATGATGCGTGAGGAGTAGTAGTGTGCAGAGGACTGGGAATTACAGACTTGAGATTCCGTGATAATGGAAGTGCACTTGGAATTGCTTCAAATTTGTTCGTCGTAGATACAATACTAAGTCGTAACATGGATTTTGACTCAGCGTAAATAGCCTTAGCTAGATCGTTGACATATCCATGTGCTGCAAGATCATGTGCTCATACATCATCATTTGTCCCAGATAACTCAGTGCTGCACATCAGCGGCGTGCTCCTTGCGCGCAACATATTCCGGAACTCCCGGAGGCTTTCCCGTGTTCGCACCCCTCTTAGAGTGCTCTGTTCTCTCCTCCCTCTGCTGCTGGGCCATCATCTCCTTGGCTTCATGCTTGCTTGAGGGGTCCTCTGCTTTACAGTTAGTACTGGGATACGTAGGTAGTCTGTCAATACATACTGTGAGTGTCGGCTTGAGAGTTGTTGTATTGAGGCATTATGATGGCTCGAAGGGTTTGTGTAAACAGGGTTAACTGTAACGATTTGAGGGCGGGAAGTTGGATCGCTGAGTGGAACTTTGGTCGAATGTGATAGATTTAATGTGAAGGATTTCCTGGAACTATCGTTGTAAAGACTATTTAAAACCGTCTCGATAGTCTCGATGTGTCATCAAATTGATCTCATTGTAATCTGAGTGACGCGAAGTTGCGTAAATATATCGTCACTGACGCCCCGGCAGCATGCGCATCGTCGGTTCCCACTTGACGTCGACAAATGGGTCGAATTGTGGGCAATGGGAAGCCACCTGTCTGATAATCGCATTCCAACCCCACACATCTTCGATCTACAACCGGGCAAAAAGCTCCGTCAAAAGACGTGTACAAGTTTGAACTTTCAGGGAATATCTAATGTTTTGCTGCTAAGGAGGCCAGTGGAACCTGGGACTTCGTCTCGGTCGCCGACTCCTGTCTCGAAGCACGTGTGATTTTGGCTGAGCAATTTGGCAGTCTACTATCTTCACAGCATATGGAGTCAATTGAAAACGATTCAGCTGTTATGTTCGGGCCTATCGGCGAAGCTACTATGTACATGGAAGGCGCCCGGTCAGAGAAGCATCAGCCAACAAGACCACGGCGCAGAAGTAAATACACGCTGAAGGGATAAGCTCCCCAAGACTCCACGCTCAAGTAATATGATGCAGAAAGATCGACCAGGGACCAATGATCAAGCCGCTTAGCAGGCGGACAGAGAAGTCTGGCCCTTGCAGTTGGCAGTGGTGCTGACCTTGCTGCTCTCGCCAGAGCCCTTGTTGACACCCTTGTACTCCTGGCAGACCTTGGAGACACTGGAGCCGCAGGTGTTGGAGATAGTGGCGACGTCACCGTAGTTGGAGTTGATACCGACAAGCTCCTTGACGCTCTTGGCCTTGACGTTCTTGACGATGACGTTGCGGGGGCCGCCGTTGTTGGTGCAGTCACCGCAGCCGCGGTAGAGCTTGCCGGCGGTGACGACAGTGAAACCATCGATGGTGACGGTGCCGCGGCCGTTGTGCTGGACGACCTTGTCGGCGGCGTTCTGGGCGCCACCGCCCTGGATGAGGACGTCACCAGTGCCGAGGGCGGAGATAGCGTCTGCGATCGGGAGTTAGGTGAAGGGCTTGGTTACAAGTCTCATGGAGAGCATCTTACCTTCGCAGACGTCGCGGAACCAGACGTTCTTCAGGGTGCAGGCGCCCTTGCAGTGGACGCCCTCCAGCTGGTTGACACCGATGATGACGTTGCTCAGGGTGGCGCCATTCTCGAGAATGAAGACGGCGGAGTCGCTGCCGGTGTCGGCGTCGGTGTCACAGGCGCGACCACGATCAAACTCCTTGTTGCCCATGTCCTTGCTTCCAGAGATGACACTGGGAGCAGAGAGGGAGACGATGGAACCGCTGCGGGTGGGGATGTTGAGAGTCTGAGCCGCGGTGAGGCCGGCCAGCATGGCGGAGACGAGAACCTTGGCCTGCATTTTGTATGTGATTTGCGTGATGGAGCTGAGTGGAAGATATTGGGAGGCAGCTGTGTGTTTGTCCTGAGTGAGCGGGATGAGGAGGGAAGACGGATGGGAGAATGATGAAGATTCACATTGTACTTATAGTTCCGTCAGAAATCCCACAGGTATCGCGATAATCATTCTCAGGAGTCACCCAAGATACTACGGCTGTAAGGGAGTTTCACATAGACCGTAAGAGTCTAGACTGTACCACTGATTGGGAGCAGCATCCCGTGATCCCGTGGCCTATCATCATAGCAAGTTGATCAGGGGCGAGGAATGATAAATCTCCTTGGTGGAATTACCAAACATCATCACCGCCATGTTCCAGAAGAAATAAACATTGGGGGACGCCCCAGGCTCGGACGCTCGCCCGAGGACGTGGGTGGGCTGGCGCAAACTCCAAGGAACCCTTGATCGTCATGTACCGAACTTCTCAATCCGTGGCCAATGATATCTCTGACCTTGACAGACGCCTACCTAGTCTCGGTAGTCGAAGCTGGTCCTTGCCTCTTCTGATAGGTGGATGCATCTTGTCTTTTCCGACTTCACCTGTACTCCTGGCGTCCATGAGGGCGATGTTTGAGCCCCGCAAATGGGGCGGTCGCGTGGTGGACAGACACCAGTAGTCCTTGAGCCTCCCATGTCCAACGGCGACAACTCCCAATAAGAACAGACGATGGCCGCACTCTGGGAACTTGTAAGGCTTGGCAGATAATCTACCCAATACCTCCAGGAAGGTGAGAGCGACTTTCCAGCACAGCCCCCTTCGAGGTGTGGTCGAGGGTGTCTTTGGGGGTGGAGACTGCCGGAACGGGCTCTGCACCAGAGCCTCTACTGGTATGGTTGGATTACCACAAGAGGGTTCTGAGGAACGGCGACAGGGGTTTTCTTTCGATCTCCAATTCTATTGTCTAGACCGTCCGATGTTGTTCAGGGCCCCACGTTCGATTCAACGCCAAGATCTCAGAGACCAGGGTCGTCCTGCTGCTAGTGGCAGAGGGACACGGGAGATGGCTATCGTGTCGGTGGTATCAGTGAATCGGCAAGCGAATCACCAAATGGATCCAGCCGAGGAGGTGTTGTCGGTCGGATAGGTTCTCCATAAGGAAACACCTTAGTCCGAGGTGTGGAAGCGATCTGACTGGGAGTCTGTAAAGGGCAGGTGAATAAACCAAAGTCCAACAGCATGTTGATGCCATCAGGCAACGCAGGCGTGATAGGCAACGTGACTGGACAGACGCTAGAACAACCCACCTATGCAGCTAAAACTGAGCCTAATCAGCATATGCACGCATGCCAAATCACCTCCGATGTCTGGTGAAGAAAAGGAGAACAGCCGTTGACAACCTCACCAAGCCGCAGGTGCCCACTGAAAAAGATGATGGGTCCGGGGTACTGTCTCGGTAGATCATTGTCACCTACCGGCTGATGTGCTCCGACCCCATGGTTGGGCGGTTTCGGCGCTTGCCTCCGGATTGGGGATGGGCGCGAACGGCGTTACGAAAAGCCGTAAAATTGGACGGACGATGCCAAGACCTTTGAGTCAAGCATGCAGGTTTAAAAGGGGACAGGCGCCGCGTTTTTGCTGCACCCCAACCCTTGCCAAGACTCACCAAAAGATGATAGCCCATCGGCCAAGACAAGAAGAAACGTGAGCTTTCCGTGTCTTGGCACGCGCCAACCCCCTTTCGATGCTGTTGGTGGCAATGGAGACGGCAAATCATTGATGGAAAAAGGAGATGTCCATTGATCAGCGGCCTTCAAACCAGACTTATTTCGACGGATTTGATGAGGGTGAGACAGCTGGGAAGGATGTTTGACAACAACGACACCAAATGGTTTGCAGATGACAACACTTGGTGAGACAACATGTTTGGATTTAACGGACAACACTATGGTTCAAATGATCCCGTATGACTTTGTGAGGCGAATGTTAATTCCTTCGACTTGGCGGAGAGCGCTCCCCGAACAAGGGCTGTATGTTCTGTTTTGGTTACCTCGCGGAAGACCGCTACCAGTACCAGACAAATCCAGTGGAGGGTCTCAGGCGAATCTTAATTCATCTAAGTCCCAGCTCCGCAACAGCTCAAGTTGTCAATTAGGTAACAGGAAGTCTTATTGCTATTACGAATAACATGCCGCAAGCCACTTAGCGCTGCCAGCTCGTACGATGAGCTTGCGTACTCCAAAGCCCCTCCATTTACAGCCCTACAAGACTATCGTGAGAAAGGCTCTTACACCCGCGTTCCGTGGACTGGGGAAGCCTGCACCGACATTACTGACATTTCAGACGCTCGCAACAGCCCCGGTTGAAGTCCAGGTGGTTGAGTCAGTTCCTTCGACGTGAGCGATGCGCTTATTTCGACGTTGTGCGAATGCCAAGCTTTGCAGATTGAAAGTCAAAATCCAGACCAAAACACGGGAGTGCGTGCTTGGCGTGGATCATGGGGACTAAGCTCGCGATAGTTGCGGCCCGAGATGCCACGACTCACGAGTCATTTGGTGGTGTGTGCGTGCCGGTGAGCTAGTTTCTTTACCGAAACTCAGAAACGAATGACGATTGAGAGATGAAGGGCCGTTGAATACGAGTATTTTTGAGTAAAATTACCCATTGTTTCGTGAACAATGGTTACGAAGGGGCTTTCAAGGCTACACGGGGCTCGAAATATTCAAGTCTACCCCCTTCAAGGAAGGTAACCAGAAGTAACTGACGATGACTGACTACTTTTCCGGTAAATCTCCACAGCGTTGAGTAGACATGGAGACATTCAGTCATTCTCAGGGATGCTGTGGCTAGTGGGATACCGTCCGGACCTCACGGCAGCGGTGTGGTCGCCTACGGTCGGTCCCGACGGGCTTCATGAAAGATTTTCATATCACATCTCAAATGGCGGCTCGGAAGTCTCGGAATTGATTCATCTCGCAAATGGAATTTAGTGTGACCGACCAAGCAGACCAAGGGTTTTCCCAGATACATGTAAAAGCTCGCAGCTAAATAATAGCCAGCAGAGTTCAACATTCTCCCGTGGCACTTCCTCCCACGCAAGGAGTGCCGGTACACTCAAAGCCAAGCGGGCTCTCAGCGTGCCCACAGAGGTAAGACGCCGCAGCTGTGCCATTGTCGAAGCGAAGGTTGACATCGAAGAGCCCAATGTTGGTGCATGGTGCCACAGCGCTGCACTGTAGACTCGCGATTCGGGAAGACTTCGTCGTGCCAGACATACCATCGACGGTGATGTCGCGAATTTGGAACTGCGAGTTGGTGCAGTTGCCCACGCCGGGGGCACCACTGAAGCGGGTGCACTGCGAGATAGCTACGGCGGCGCCGCGCATGCCCTTCACCGTCAAGTTCTTGAATGACATATCCGATGCAACTAGTTATAAGTCAGCTCTGTTCACATATCAGTGGGGGAAGACGCACAGCCAAGTCCACCACCGCCACCGTTAGGAGGGTAGCCGTTCTGATCGTCAGTCCAAGTCTTGAAGTATACCTGTGAGTCATGTTAGATGAGCAGGGTGGCGACGCGTTGTGATGTAACTGACGGCGTGAAGGGTGTTGTCGAAGTAGCAGTCCCTCACATCCAACCGCTCGATAGTCTCGAACTGATCGTTGTATTGCCCAATGCTTCCCAACGCAATGCCCAGTCCGTTGTAGAACTTCGAGTTTGTAATGCTGACATCGGTGCTATTCGCCTTCAGTGAAATACTGTCATCTCCACTGTAGACAGTCCAGTTGTTGAACTTGATGTTCGATGATCGGATTGTATCGGCTCCATCCGTGTTGGCTGCAAATATTCGAGGTCAGGCTCTTCTTCACAACTGATACATTCATTCCCTGATCACTTACAACTCTGATAGCGGTTGCCCGTGTTGTTGACAAGTATACTGTCAAGCTCAACGTTATGAGAGTAGATGATGGACATAGTCCTGCTAAACATCAGCCAATTGAAAACTCCGATACAGGAGGTCGCATCTCTGATAGAACACATACCACATCTGACTCCTAAGGAAATTGACCCCATGAACGACGGAGTTCTTTAGCCCATTGAGGGTGAGGGCGTGCGGCCGGCCAGGATAGTTGGACGTGTTGGGTTGCTGGCGAATCCACTGGTACCAATAGTCACCGTTGCCATCAAAAGTTCCCTTTCCGTGGCCATTGATGCGCACGTTATTGCCGCCGAGGATGAAGGCCGTAGATTGGTTCTGGTAACCGACGTCCAGTGAATTTGCGAGCCAGTACGAGATGTTCGTACTCCACTGAGAGTTGCGACCGGTCTTGTGTTAGCATTTGAACGAGACACGGAGAAATTGTCTTGTATGGCGCTTCTTGGCACATCATCTACACTGCAGAGGATGCATAGACAGGAGAGGATTGATTGTGGCGCTTTGCTGTGCAACATACCAGAAGAGTGCCTTGGAGGTCAATTTCAACATCATCCAACCAGGTGACGTTCATGACCGAGTTGACATAGTAAGTCGTGGGCTCGAAAATGACCTTCCCACGTCGACCGCATGTCTTGAAAGCATCAAGGATGGCGGGGGCGTCATCGGTGGCATTGGTTCCGCTGGCCTTGACGGTGCATGTTTTCTTTCCAGTTCCATCAATCTGTTGCGCTGAGGCGAAGGCCACGAGGCCGTAGAGCACCCCGGCCGCCAAAATATGACGCATGACTGAGTTGATTGGAACAGTCTGTAGCCTGGAAAGGTGTCGCACGAGAGACGGCTGGGAGTTGTCAAGCTGAAACCTGTTGGATTGGTCAAAAACAAGCTTATCTGTCGACTCAGCTAAAGACGCGGGTGGCATCCCACCGGCATCTGGTCCCTGGTCGCGACGGTGCGGTTGATTGAATACTAAATGGACATCGTCAAATCGGTGTTTTCCCAGCCGAGTCAGTGCGGCAGAATGGTCGCATTCTTGCCCGGTTGTCCTGCACTTGGATATTGAATACGACTATTTGGGAAGTCAGAGTTGCATCGTGGTGAATTGTGCCTTCGGTGTCGTGGATTTCGCACGAATCATGAGCTGAGTCGTGGATGATCCCCATTTTCTTGACCCGATCGTATCTGGTCGATCGGCTCGCCGCCGGGGATGCGGAGGCGAAGGATGCGGGGAAGATCGTGTTAAATTTTGCTTCGGGACAGCTGCGGGGAAACGTAGCCGGAGTAATGATTTCATTCAAGGTTGAATTGCTCCTCCTCATTAACCCGACGCGAGGAGACTGAGTGTCAATCTGGGCTTGAAGCAGAAGAATTGTCATCTAAGATATTTCACGAAAGACAGCTCCATGTGAGCACGTGAGATGTAACGATAGTACAGCAGAAAGACAAGTTAACAATTCATTTAGCTAAGAAATCCTAAACTGCAATTTCACTCATTCATCTAAATCCTAATACTCACAAGACCTATACTTTCATTTCCTATTGTCCAGCTGTATGCAGCTGTCTTTGAGCATCGAAAAGTCTCCTTTGCATTTCCAAGTCTTGTTCGTACCGGATATGCTCCTGTACTCTCCGCGCAGCGAAGTCTTTGATTGCTTGAATGCCTTCTTCCTTTTTCCAGGCAGGGGAGGGCCATCCGAACTTTCGATAAAGGTGTCGGATCCATAGACCATCTTCATCTGTTCCCATAAAATATTTCGCCGGTGAGCGCGGCTCGCCTTGTTTCTCCATCTTCTCCGCGTCATACGGATACTTTTGGTCGGTTAAGCCCCCCATCGTGTCGAAGCCTGGGGAGAAAACCCTGTCTAAACTCTGGAACTCCTCCTTTTTGCTCTCAAAGTAGTCTTCAACTGGTTCATCCCAAACTCCCGCGTTGCATCTGAGAATTTCTTCATAGACACAACCAGTCAATGTGTCCAACAGGAAAGTAACACCGCAACTCTCGTAACCAGATGTGATGGCTATTTTGTGCTTAGAGATTGGCTTCTCATCGAAGTAGTCTTCCATGATTTTACCGGGGTACTCATCACCAGGCTTCCAAGCAGAGTAGTCGATGACGTTGGACTGGCGGTCGATGTTGTATTCATTGTCGCGGTATTCAAGGTTTTCGACGTACGGTAAATGGCGCAACACTTCAATGGCCAAGTCTGATTTTCCGAAGGGACGGAAGTTTTCCAGGGTGATTTCCGGCCACCCGGTAGAGGGAGGCTGCTTAACAGCTCTCTCGGGCAGATGAAGAGAGACGTGGAAGTCGTAGTAGTCGTAGAAGGGAGTGATCAGGCGTTTTCTCAGATTGACTAAAATTATCTCCTCATCCACAAGACACAGTTCGTTGATTTCGCTGCTGGTCTGTCGCAGAGAAATGTAGGTCCAGTAGTCTGGTATTTCACGGAGGACTTTTAACTGAATTTCGCGTGGGAGAGTAAGGAAGGGAAAAGGGCAGTCGCAGCATTCGCAGTCTGACTCGCAAGGCTCGTCATCGGACTCGTCGCGAATCGAGTCGCTGTTCTCAGACATGATTGTTTTGCGAGTCAAGAATGCGATGAAAAATTGACTGCGAGCGAGCAAGGGAGACAATGAAGCTTACATTTGCTGGAAATGCTGGAAATATTTAAAGGGGGTTACACTCGCTGTGCCGCTTACTAGAGGCGCTGTGGCGCTGCATGGCAGCTGCTGCCTAGCCTGATGCGTACTTGGCGGTCAGTCAGCTGAAGCCGAGCAAATCGCGCTTGATTATTGACACATGAAACGGTCGCGAGATTCAAACTAAGTTGATTATGGCAGAAAGAACAATCAAGGCTTGGCAGTTCAATACCTTAGGTGTTGTGTTGTTCATCTAGCCACTAAGTGGAGAGAATTTCAGAATCATGCAACCAGGCCATCAGATGCTGTTCCATTCGAGGCCCAAATACAGTGACAAACTCTCATCAGTCTTCCAAAATTCCCAGCCCACACTATGCGTCTTAAGTAAGTGGGCACTACAGGCCTGTTCGGTAGGAAAGAACTTGAAACAAAAGTTACAAATTCTAACTCCACAGTTAGGGCACAGAAGGTAATCTGCCTCAACCACCTCGACTTCGCCGAGACAAGCCCAGCATATGTGTGGAGGTGGGCCCAGTCCAAGCCAGTACCTTTTCAATATGCAGCTGACACCAGGGTGGTCTGAGTGACATCGACGACAGAAGCTCTGGTGACAATCGCTACAGTCGAACCGTGGAGGCGAGTTTTCCGGTGATATTCTGTAGAGCTGAGTGCAGCCCGTTGTAGGACAGTGACGGAGATCATTCGGTCGACTAGAAATATAAGAAGAAAATGACGATGTCAACACATCTTCAAAGGCAAAAGATGAGAGAAGACACTGCAATTCTGGCAGACTGAAAGTAGCTGAGCATGAACCAGCTTGGCCAGGGCAGCGAAGAATGCTGATGCTGTCGCGGGCCGTGATGGAACGACAGAAGTCTTCGAAGCAGTCAGCACAGAAGGAGTGCTGGCAACTCGTGATCAAAAGCGCCTCTGCGTTATTGTGGCAGAGCCCACAGGCAGGGCGATCCCCATTGGCTTGAGATCCCTTGTCTAATACCCAAGACTCTCGTTGTTGTGATTGCGGACCATCGGCAAGAGTACGCAGTGCGGATCGACATTTGTCAACTTTTGAATTTGTGCCGTACAATCTGATCCCCTTCGATATCGGGAATCGTCGAATAGCTACCCCAGTGCGGCATTCAAGGTTCTTAATGTCCTGGTGCTGAAGACCAAGAACTCTTTCCCGAATTATAGAGTCATCGTCCCCCATGCCTAGAGCATGCCCTTCAAGAATCGCATCAATTCTCTTCTTGGTCTCAGCCATCAATTCCTGACTTTTGCTGCTCAGAATCAAAACTAGAAACTCTGCCTCTTCTTGATGACTGCAAGGAGAGTGAACGTCAAACTGGACGCCGTTCTTGTCGGATGAGAAGGAACGTTGCATCGACTGGAAATCTTCCCATACAGCTCCAAGCACTTTCTGAGACAATCGGTAAGTGGCAGTGTAAAGATTGACCAAATCAAACTTGTCTGCCGCGGTGAAGCTCTTTCTGCTGTCGTCGTATGGCGGCATGAACCAGCAACGCCACGCAATTGCTTGTCTTGCGTCTGCTTCATTCTTGAACCTGACTGCGCCTTCATATCTTCCTGTCTTCTTGAAAAGCTTCGAGGTAAGCTCCGTTTCCAGGGTTCCAAATCTCTTCAAGCTTGATTCAAGCCATCCCCTTGCGGATGGGTCGTCTGTCAAATCAATCTTCGTGTCTTCCATTTCAAGGTCGTCTGGCAACTTGTCGTGAGGCATGCTTTTCAGGACGTCTTGAGCAGAAGCCTCCACTGGCACCAAGAGTCGAACAATGTACATGTCCGGCATTCGGTGTAGTGTCATCGGCGGGACAAGAGGAATGCCGAAGTGGGGGGATCCCATAGATACTTTTTCTCCCAAGACTTTGTAGTTGCCTTCATTGAACCGCTTGGCACAGTCGATGGCAGGGGATCTCGTGCGGAACCTGAGTTGAACGTTTCGCATAGGCCTTGGCCAATTGACAATAACCGTTCGGCTGCTGATATGATGCGAAAAGCCGCGGGGCTCCCTTGGTCCTCGAAGATTCCAGGCAAACACGATCAACTTCGAGAGATCAATATCTTTCATATCGGGCCGATCGTCCGCGTGAAGTTTGCCATGGATTATTTCAGGCAGCTCTGGGTTGTCCGTGCGCACGACTGCACAACTTGACATCTCATGTGTGTATCTATGAGCGTCGTCGGGGGCTGTCTGAATGCGATTTGCCGGTATGTGAATGTCGAAACGGCTGAGAAGTTCGGACACGAACTCCGGTGTGCTCTTCGGCGGGAGACGTCTGATCTTCACTGCAAGTAGTTCTTGCTGGATAACAACTTTCATCACTGCTGCTCCCGGCCCAAATGTCACCCAAGCCCCGGGGACTTCTCGTGTAATCTCGATCTCGGTTGCATTCACCTGTCTCGGATTAGCCATCCAGTTCTTGATACATGGCTGGGACTAAGTATGACTTGCCTTTGATTCCCTTAGATCAGAACCTGTGAGCCTAGTGTCTCGATCGGCATCTTTTGCGTGCGACAATGGACAATTATTGCCCCCCAAGCAGTTTCCTCTTGCATTAGATGCACAGGGAATATCCTTGAGAGGGCTTCTTAGATTTTGACCCCTTTCCACATTGGAAGTTGTAGACGATTGAGACTTCGGCTGCTTTGGGGCCGCCTCAACCTTCGGATTGGATTTGGGAGTTCTTCCCATTATGCTCATCATGGGGTTTTGCGACTTTGGCTTCTTACTGGCGACTTCCGCCTTTGTAGTGACGAGAACAAACGGCTTTGACTGAGGATTGAGTCGAGACTTATTTCCGAAGTTCTCCACGCGCAACGAAGCATCAGGAGCACATTCCGCGTCGATCTTGCTGTTGATCGAAGTCGCTAGGAGTGCAGAAGGGACCGTTTTAGCGTTCAAGCGACTATTTCTTCCCAGATTGTCGACGCGGTGGGGAACATTAGGAACATATTCCAAATCAATTTCATCGCTCGATACGACATAGGGCGAGGCGTTCTTGTCACAGACTTGACAGGGAAATTTCGACAGATCTGACTGAACCTCCCGGCGCAGTTGCCTGCAATAATTCGAGGAGCAGTAGGTCAACTCTTCGCCGTGATGCCACCTGAAAGTATGGAAGGAAGAAATGAGAACTCTTTCGAAAGTGAATGAGGACAACAGCTGTTGCAGTTGCTCAAGCTGGAACAACGCGCCACAGGAACCCCCTTCAGCCGGACAGGTGAGGATACCACCATTCGTGTGACCAAAGTTCGATAGGCAATAGCTCTCGAAGCATGCGAGGCAATAGACATGCCCAGAGTTCGCCGAGATGGGATCTTGTGCTTTTCTCAGGCAAATCGAACAGCGACCAGCCCTGTCTTTCGTGCTCTGGGGCACACGCTTTCGCTGTGACAACATGGTTTCGGCCGTTTTACAAAGACGTGACGGTCCAAGAATTTCGACAGTCTTTGGTGTCGAGAGCGTGTTGAACATGACCGATTCAGACCCGATGGCATCTGAGATTGCCTCAAACCCACCAGTCAGAATCCAGGTCAGACTCTGATCATCAAGTTTAATCGACTTGACTGATGGATGATTCAGCGGCATTCCCACATCTTTCCATGCCTTCTGAGCGCCCTTAACCTTTTCAGGGCTTCCGTACATTCGCACTGTCTTTTGCGATGGGACACACTGAAAGACGACTCCGTACTTCTGCTCTAGGGGACTCATGAGCTGGGGGGCAGCAGCCGTGTTCCCTAGGAACGGATTCCAGACGGCCTGGCCAATTGGCGACTTCAAGATCACGCCTTTCAAGACCCCATCAAGGAATCGTTTGACAGAAGAATAAGCGGGGCTGTCAAGACTGCGCAAAGTGAGAATGATGAAGTGGTTTGTCGATGGATAGTACGCAAAGTCAACGCGTCGACCCTCGTGGGAAAAGGCACTTTGAACGGCCTTCACTGTCTCCCAAACAACAGAGAACACTCTAGCGCTCACTCTGTAGGTCGCAGAGTAGATCTTGCTGGTGTCGTGATAACCTGGTAAGTCGGGCGTATGATTGAGCTGGCGGCGAAGGTTATCATTTGCCATACAGCCTGTGCCAGGGCAGACTAAGACGTCAAAGTCTCTCAATAGAATACCTCTGATTGCGGGATAGTTGACTTGATGAATCTTTTCCATGAGATCGGTAGCGGAGTCGATGTCTGGCTTGAGCTCATAGGCTTTCATAATGTCGACAGTGATTGACTTCGATCCCTGGGTGGATGGGAAGGCATCAGTCCAGTGCTGATCTGATGGCAAAACCATTTTCTCCACGACCGCACCCTGGCCGAAGGTGATCCTAGCCAAGGGAAACTCGCGAATTATGATCTTCTTCCTAGTAGTACTCTTGACGCGCGTTAGAAAGGTCAAAAGCGCGTCAGAGAACGGCACCACTCACGATAGCGATCTTGGGGGCGACAATGACATCATCGCGGACCGTGTGCGACAACGGGCATTCAGTGCTGACGTCACACCTTCCCAGTGTAAAGGCGCCGCACGCGACCTTATTGAAGCCGCCTGCAACAGTTGATTTGGTGGTGCTTTCTCCAGCTTCGGGGGCCTGTCCGTGACGAAAGATGCATCGATTGCCTCGAAAGCGCCACTCTTGTTTTAGATGGTCGTAAGGGTTGGGCACAGGGTCACGAGGCACGGCATCGTCGTCCTCGTTATATTCCCAAGGTTTGGGTTTCCGGATAAACATGATCAACCGAGCTAGTCGAGTCCTCAAAACCAGTTCTGGCTGAGCGTCAGAGGCAGAGAGAGAGAGAGAGAGTCGATTAATTGATGATAAACCTGATGCTGTGTAGGGCAACGATAACAGCAAAGTGCTTCCACACGCTCCTGGAGACAGCTACGCCAAGTTCTTGTGTGCATGTCATAGTGACAAATCAGGGCCAAAAAGCCCTTCTCGATGAATCTTTCTTTTTCTGCGCATATGCATATCGCTTATGCTTGCATTGACGCTGAAGGCCGACCATTCTGGCGCAATCAGAGATCGCGATCAGGCCGCCGGTGATTTGCCCCAAACCGATGTAACAGTACATAGTACTGGTTGGCGCTGAAAGGGGTCGGGTGGTTCTAAACACCGAGGAACAAAATCTGTTGAGTTATCGACGAGACAACAACATGATCGATTACAGAATTAGAGTCTCGCAACTTCATCTGGAAGCTAACAACCGCGACGACGGATATTACAAGAAGCGGGTGCTTGATAAAGCTAGTGGTGTTGAGCATAAATATGCCCCAACGCTTTTCAGCCTTCCAACCTCAACACCATGCTACTCTCTCGCCATACCCCGAATCTCACTCGAAAATAAGGACGTCGAAGTACTATATAGGCGATGATTGTGATTTCCTTCTCCTCTGAGTGACGGCCGGCGATTGAGAGCGTGCAATAGTGTGTGGAAACTAGGGATTAATATTCTTACAGACGATTGTACGTTTTAGACAGTACTGCACTCAAAGACATGATATGTGTAGCTGACAGAACGTCATAACAGTATTTGCAATGTCTACAATGATGGTTCAAGTTCTCATTCAGTAAAACGTTTGATATTACAGTTCCTGTGAAGTATACGTTACATACCTATCAGAAGTCAGGCTTGAACTGCAAAACGCAACATGACTCTCATCTCCTCCTATCTAGGACTCCACGGAAACGACGTCCTCCGATAATGATTGATTGAGTGGCTGGACGTCGGGTTTCAGAGGTTTCGCTTGCATCTCCTCGGTTGTCGGAATCCTGAGCTCGAACAGGCGCGAAGAGCCCAGCCAGGGCACTAGTCTCCCTTGACACATGATTTCCCTGCGGGTCTAAGATATCCACCAGCCAAATGTGTGGTCCGTAAGCTTCAGATTGCGTGACTTTGGCCGCAAAGGCGTCACATGTGTGTTTGTGGCGAGTCTTTGGCGTCATTTCCGCGAAATCCTCCAAACTCGAGGATGGCGGCATATAGTGGAGTTGGGTCATCAATGTGAGCACCTTGAGTCTGCCATGATTGAGCCTTTTCGGGTCGAATACGAATCGCAAGGTAAGGGCCACATCAGGCAGTGATTTTCCTTCGAGTATCCCAATTATCATGCGTCCTTGACCGTCCTGTACATGGGCTAGGTCGTTGTCCCGTTCGATAATGTCTGGTACCCCGTATTGACGGCTATGATAATCGAAGTAATCGGGTGCGATACTATATCCGAGAGGTATCGTTCGAATCATGCTGTCAAACTCTCGCCACCAGGGCGCTCCCCTCCTCTCATAGCTGCTGCGAAAGTATACGAAAGGCTTGCAAATGTTCTTGAGGGCCCACACGCTTCTTGGAACAGACAAAAACGCGTGAGAAGCGCGATAGAAAGAAACAGCGTCTTCGAAAGCCGAAATTTTTGTCCCAGGCTTGCGCAGAGGTATTGCGATGCAGTTGAAGGGATCTTTGAATCTGCGACACCTCAAAGGTGCAAGGAAGTACTCTATACCTTTACTCCTATATTTTGGCAAACGAGCTGCTCCAAAAGGCAAAGGCTTGCCATTGTAGCCATTCAATGACAGGTGAGGTAATTGATATGGTCCTGGACGCGATACTTGTTTTAGTAGTGGGGTTGGAATGGTGACTCCATTGCCTCCAAATGATAGAAGCGATGGCATATCCTTAGTTCTAAACGGCAAGATGTCGCCAGAATCCCTGAACCAAGACGGATGCCCAGCAAGGAGATGAGAGGGCCACCCGTCGGGAATTAGTGGCGGCGTCCCCACGTGTTCATCGCCCCATGCGAAAATAGATTGATCGTCAGTCTCATGAATAATAGCTTGTTGAAGTCGCGCAAATGCTCGTTCGCCCTCTCCGTAGATCAGTGGCATATTAATGCCGAAAATGCCGAGCAAACAGTACGCAACGTCCTCGACACGAGTAGTTCGTCTCCTGGAAGCCCAGGACATTCGCTCAGCCACGCTCGCATTATCCAGGCGCGTGGAATCGCTTCCTCCTCCATCAACAAAAGTGTCTTCTATGCCGGTCACTTCGGCAATTGCGTCCCGAAATTCTGAACGAGAGCCCAGGATTTTCCAATCGGATGAATAGAAGTCAAGAAGCCTAGGAGCCAAAAGCTCCTGTAAAGTCCATCCACGCGTGAACCAGCGACTTTCGGACAGGTATCTTGGTATATCGGCTTTTGAATCCGGGTAAGGAACGTCCGAGAGATAGGCGATACAGACAACGGCATTTTGGTAGAACTTGAACATGGAGTTTATCGCCTCGGATAGCTCAGCGCTACTAGACTTATCGATACAGCACGTATCGATCCAAATCCAAGTATACCCCAAACTCCGTGCCAAGTCACAGGAGCCCCGGACTTTAGCCCACCCTGCCTTCGGGACGGCTGGGTTGCTGATATCCGCGAAGAGCACCTCTTCCTCGCCCCATGTATGTGAGAGGATCGCGTACGGGGGAATCTTGCCGCCGAAGTCGTCGAGTTGAAGCGTCGCAGTGTTCAGCAGTCGCATGGTGAGCGATGGGACTTATCGTCAACTGTTGTTTATGTTTTCTGAGATGCGAGATGATGCAGAAGGGAAGTTGAGCATTTCACTCGACGAGGCTGCGGCATTATCAAAGGTGGGGACGGTTGCCTAACAAAATTCCTCGTAAGCGCCCACAAACCTGACTGTATCTTATTACAAGGGTATATGCAGGGCCAGCACATCGATGCGTCAATTGAAGAAAATAGACTTGCTCTCTTCTGAGATCCACCGCGTCGTTGGTCTGTAAGCGGGCAGACGTGGCGCACCTATGCGCACCTAGTAAGAGAGGGAAGGAGGGGTAGAGAGGAATAAATGGACTGTAGGCCTTGCGCAGCTTTCAACTTGAACCGAAATTGAAACGAAAAGACTTCGTCTTGAAAAAGCTGTGAGGAAGTGTGTGTGATCGCAATTCTCGCTTGGGGGTTAATGGACTTTTACACCTAAGGGAACAAAACTTGTTAGAAGAGCGGGCATCTATAATTCTTGTCGGGCACGGTGATGAATCCGTAGAAGACTTGTAAACCATCGTATTTCCGTTTTCCTACTGAAAAAAATAACTCAAATTATCTCCAGATTCTTCAATCATAGACCAAGTTCACAGAAACCCCATCCTCACCACAACCAAAGCCACACGACGTCAACCAGCTCCTCCCACTGGTAAAGCTCCAGCCACCAAACGCCCCAAGCTCCCTCCCACCTTCCCGCGCACCCCACAACCTTAAGCCCACCCAGCCGGTACGCACAGACCAGCCAGGCACCCAAGCACCCGGCACTAGCACCAACACGGCCCCCCGCGGGCCGCCGCTCCTGCTCCTCCTCCTGGGCCCCGCCAGCCGGCAATGACATCAACACGAGACCTCCCAGAAAAAAAAGAAAAAAAAAAGGCCATCTTAGACACGGGCGGCGCGCCACCATACTTTGCCAGCTAAACCGTGTCACGAGCGGACCTAAGATTCCTTCATCCCAAGAATCTGACATTCTTTCACCACATCTTCCCCGGATCTGCATTTCTCTGAATTTTACAAAAAGCCCACCTGCTCCACAACCCAAAACCTGCCGACACCTCACGTCTAACCCTCACTCACCCTTACAACCAAAACTTCTCAACACCAACCACGACGACAACCATGACAATCCCAGCCCCATACTACCACCTCTTCACCCTCCTCGACCCCCTAATCGCCCTCTGGGGCACCTCCCTCTTCCTCCTCTCCCCCAAAACCGTCACATCCTCCTACCTGCCCCCCTCCCACAACCCAATCGACCCCTCCATCGCCCACCCGGCCGCCGCCCTCTCCATCTCCACGCCCTCCCTCGCCGCCTCGCTGCGCGAGTACTCCCTGCCCCTGCACGCCCAGATCGCGGGCCACCTCCTCTCCAACGCGCTCCTCTCCGCCGTCCTCCTGCGCTCAACAACGGACCTGAAAGTGTGGCGCGTCTACCAGCTGTCGCTCTTCCTCGTCGACGCGTTCCTGCTGTACGGCACGTTCGCATCGTATGCGCTGCAGGGAAGGCTAAACCCGTTCACGACCTGGCGGGTGGAGGATTGGGGCGCGGTGGCTATTACGACGCTGGCTGGCGTGACGAGGCTTGCGTTCCTGGTAGGGCTGGGATTTCCGAAGCAGCAGAGGGCCAAGAGGGCGTGATCCGATGCGCGTAGCCAAAAAACTAAAACATGCACAAAGTTTTGCGGTGACAGCGTTGGGTGCTTTTATTGAGAGTCAAATGAACAGGGTATCACCTTATCCAGTCTATCCTCGGCCATACCAGCCGTCACTCCCAATGATTCCGAACATGATACCCAAATATGTAATCCGTAGCCCCAAGTCAAACTCGCAGCTATGACAAAGTCCTTCTCTATGCAAACCAATAATGAAAAATCTCTGCACCAGCCACATCGTACAAACGTCTCTCATAAATCATCAGGGAAGCTTGATCCCCTCGTCACAATCCAAATTATCGAAGACCGAATACACCCTTCTCCACAATGAAGCGAACCGGCTTCCTTGCCCGACGGCGGATGCTCAGTGCATGTGGCCGTCCCCCGAGACCGACATGGTTCGTCGTCGGTTTCGGGCTTGGCAGCGGGAGCGGGACTTGACCGGGAGACAAGCCGTTGCCGCCGCGCTCGTCAAATCCCCACCTCATCACGCCTCCGCTACGGATCCAGTGCTCAAGGTTCCTGCACTGACTGACATCAACCCACTGTATCCTGCTGCAGCCCTCGAGTAGGTTCTCCACGCCGGCGCCGGTGACACGGACGCAGCCACGGACTGAGATACCCTCGAGCTCGTTGAGATGGAGAGCTACAGACTGTAGACTGGCGTCGGAGACGGCGCTACCGCAAAAGGCGAGGCGAAGCTCGCGGAGATTCGGCAGGCCGAGAGCCACGACTTCGGTAGCGGTGTCTGAAAGTGCACAACAGAAGGAAAGGTCCAGGTGCGTAAGGTTCTTGGCAGCGCCAACCAAAGCGACGATGGCGTTGTCGGAGAGATAGGTGCAATCGGCCAAGCACAAATGCGACAGGTTCAAGAACCGGTAGGGCGCCCATGACTGAAAACCGGCGTCCGTAATGGATGTGCACCGTGTGAGCGACAGAGACTCTATGCGGTTGGATGCATGAGCCGCCATGTGTGCCATTGACCTATCAGTGATGTGCTTGCAATATGACAGGTTGAGATGCTTCAATTTGGGGCATCCGATGATCGTCCCTGGCTTCGGGATGTTGGCCAGTCTTGGCGCTTGTTGGGCCACGGCCTTTGGAGGCTTCGCCTTTGCGTTGGAGCTGGAGATGACGACTTGTTTGCTGGCCGGCGGCGGCGGTGGCGGCTCGGGAACAACCCAGCCAACGACACGCGCAAGAAGGTTGTCGCCAACCTTGCGGCAATTGCTCCAATCAACCTCCTCGAGGTCCTTTGCATTTTCGGCCATGTCCAGGATCTGGTTAGCAGAGACATCCCAAACGGACCGCATTCTCCACCGCTTTACGTTACGACCGCAACTCTCCCAAAGACAACGGAACCCATCGTCGGTAATGTGGAAGCAGTTGCTAATGTCGATGGTCTCGGGCCGCGTACCAACAAAAGGCCCGATCGAGGTTTTGATGGCCATGTCCGTGACGCGTCTGTTATACTCTGATAAATCCAAATCCAGGCACACCTCGGGATGTGTCGTCAGGAGCTTGCGCCAATGACTAGAGACAAGCCGTGCACGCATGAGCTCGGCAATATCCAAAAACCGGAAAACAGCGACGAGCATATCGTCGGGCAGCGCAGGGATTTGCGCCGGATGCGGTCGCCGAGGCAGCGTTCGAGCTCGCTTAACAGGCACCTGGACCTCCGAGTCGGGAGGTGACTGGGGCACGGAGAAACGGAGGGGTGTTGAGTCGAGCTGGTGTACCCGGAAGCCGTTCACCCCTGTAGGCGACGACGTATCGGATTGCGGGGTAGGAGGGGCCAGGGAGTTGCGTCGCCTATTCCGCATATTTTCCATGTCCACGCTCAGAAACGGATCGGGGTCCTTCGGCTCCATTGTATCGTCGTCTTTCGTAGGAGATGCCGGCTTGGATGGGGTCGTGAAGGCGATGTGGGGAAGAGCCTTTGGCGTCGTCGGGGTAGGAGGGTCTGACTTGCTGGTCCTTTCTCTGGGGTCTGCGTCCGCCATCTCAACATCATCGTCCGACTTCTTGTATCTTTTCCGTGCCGTCTCTTCCACCTGCGACTTGATATCCGGTGGGCATCGGCTCCATAGTTTATCCAATGCATCCCCCGGGATCATTAAACATTCAACCGTCGTAATCGCCCTAACAGTGGCCGTGCGCCCCTCTGACAGACCAAGACTTGCCACCTCTCCAAAGTATTGGCCAGCTTTCAACCTCGGACGTATGTACGACGCCCGCGTTAGCTTCTTGAACGGTTCGTGGGGGCTAGGTGCCTCATGTATGACTTCAGCCTCGCCACGAACAATGAAGAAGATCTCATTGCCAGCGGAGCCTTGTTGGATGATATCCGTGAAAGGTGCATACGTCTTCGGCTGAGCGCTCAAGCCGAGGAAGTGCAGGATGTCTGGGGGTAATGTCGAGAAAAGCGGGAGCTCCTTCAGGGTTTTGCGTACGTTGACGAAACCGCTTCCGAGCGCGCTCCCGGCTGCAGGATCCTCAATAGCTCCTGGACTAGGCGACTTTCTCTTTTTCGAGTTGACGACCGTTCCCTCCTTGATTGTGCCAACTTCGCCTGTCGAAACTTCACCCGGCGCCGGTTCCCGCAGCCCGTTGATGTGCGACGAGGGGCTTTTCAAAGGCTGGCCACCTTCTTGCCGTTTCTTTTTGAGAATGTTCAATCGTTCTTGGGCTTCCTGGCGAATTGCCTTTTCCATGTCGGGGAACTTTGGCAACTCGGCCTGGAGATCCTCCTTCTTAAGGACCACGAGAAGACATTTTGTCCTAGCAATGATGGTTGCGGTGCGGGGGATATTCATAAGCACTCCAATCTCACCAAAGAAGGCACCGGGTTTGAGTTCAGCATAGATAGCCTCACCATCTCGGGAAGTAACGGCCACGACACCTCGCACCAACCAGTACATTGCCCGAGCGTCATCGCCTTCTGTGAGGATGTGGTCCTGTGCTGCGTGAACCTGCGGTCGCATATGATTACCGATCGCAGCCAGGAACTCTTCTGGTGCGGAGACAAACAGAGGGAACGATCTGATGCGGTCGACCAGATCAAGCGGCATATCCCGGATGGTCGAGGCGGTCAATGGAGACGGGCGCATGGGCCGGGTAGGGTTCGAGTCTGAATTGAAGGACCTGAGGAGGGAAAGGGAGTCAGGCAGCCCGCCTGGACCAGCGGCACCAGCGCCATGAGCCAGAGCCCGGTAGGGCGATGGTGATGTCGGGGAGCGATTCCGCCTCATGGTCCGGGAGGGATGCCGCGTGCGTGGTCGTGTCGACGCCAGGTTTCCGGTGTGCCTTGCCGGCTAAGCTCTCCACCCCAGTGGCAGGGCAGAGGGCCAAAGCTTTTAACAGGGCTTCGCCAATGCACACCCAAGCTGTCGCCTGTGCTTCGCGAGGCGTTCGGAGGGAGAAGTCCTCCTTGCCCGTGTGCGGTGTCGTCGCTGGTTTGTAGTTGTTCTAGTTCGCGGTCGTCGATTGGTCCCCGGAAATGACGTTCGTTGCCGTTGCGGGACGGTTTGAAGGTGTGTTCTGCGAACGAGGTATGTCGATATTTACAGAAGGCGTCGTGATACCCGAGGAATTATGTACGTTTCGTTTGGGGCGTTTAATGTTTCTTCTCGCGGCGGTGGGGAGCACACGTCGGGCGTGGCTTGCGGCGGGGCGTTTGGAAGCTCTAGATCTGAGGGTCGGGGATGTTGACGACACAGAGTGTCGCAGATCCTATCACACGAGACCGCTGCTCGGAGGGAGGATTGTTCGACAGCGATTGACTGAAAAGTCGGACTGACGACGTCTTCTTGGTGGCGGCAAAAGTACCACGGGCTCGTTGCATGGAGGCAGCGACGGAGGAGTCGTGGGCACTGGGCGTCGGATTCGCGGAGAGCTTGTTGGAGCGGCGTGGTTCCGGCTGCAGAAGAGACGAGACACTGTTAGTTTGCGATGCCGTAAATCAACCGGACGAGTCCATTCAGGGCTCACCAAAATGTATGGCGAAGAGCCAGGAGTTGCTTCTCGGTGTATGCTGCCTTGATGAACAGAGCAGAGCTGCCGTCGCGTGTTTTTCGGCTGGCCGCAATGAGCGGAAAAGGAATGGCGAAGGCGGTGGCACGAAAGCTGCTGGGGTGGCTGTCGCGGAGTCGGAGGCAACAAACAGAGGCGGCGGAAGCGGACGGTGTCGAACACAACGCAGGCCGTTTTCGAGGCGGTGGTGGACAAACAATTGGAGTTGGAGATGATCCAGCCGCGATGGGACAGGGTGATGAAGAAGAAGGGAAGAAGCCGTGACAGGAAGAGGCGGTCGTGACTGGGAAGGGAACCGGCCTGGGGCAACCGAGACGAGGAAGGTGGTGGTTGTAGGGTAGTGGTGGTGGAGGAGGACTGCTGGTGGTGGGACGTGAGCGCAGTGGGCGGGCGTGGACGTGGGCGTGGACGTGGGACTCTGGACGTGGGACGGGGACGTGGGGAAAGATTCCTTCACGTTTCTCGCAAGCGCAGGGTGCAGGAGCAGGAGGCACTGGAAGTGCAATTGCGGCAGGTGCAGTGCAGTTGCGTCGCAAGGGCAGGGACTAGTAAAGTTCCAGAAGAGGAGACCCAGCGACGCTACCAGGTAGACAGCGGGAGCAGTACCGGGCAGGTACAGTACAGTGTACCTGCCTTACTACCTAACCTTGTACGGGTACTGCCTGCCCTGCCTGCCTTCCATTGTTACTAAAAACTGAAGGAGCGATTGCCAGAGAAGCAAGAACAGCCGCCAGAAACAGAAGCAACGACGCAATGGAGGTGGAGATGCACCTGCCCTGCCCTGCATCGCTCTTGCCTTCGGTTGCTGTGAGCTAAGTAGGCAAGAGGTACCAGAATGCGTGCAAAACAGAGAGCAGATACGAGAGCCTGCTAAGGAAACCGCCAGCGGGAGGCCCTGCAAGCTTGACAGCCCAAGGGTCACCTCCCTCCTGTCTCTCTTGCCCCTTCCCTTTTCATTTTCCCACCCATACAACTTCTAGCCTACCTGCCTACCACGCGCACTGCACCTGCGCCAGCACCACGACAATGACGCTTGGATGGTGGGGCTCGGCCGACGGGGAAGGTACCAACAGCGTACCAGGCTACGGTGCACGGACACAGGGGAAGCCTGTCTCAGGGGTTGCGAGCGCGTCACTGGCAGGGAAAAGAGACCTGCGAGTGACTGAAAGCCAAAGCTTAAACTGCCCGCCAGCGAGGAGGTTGCCCTTGGGCTTCAAACCCCCTCCTCCTCCTCAGCTTCGTGGTGGTGGCGGCCGGTGAGAGATGAAGTTCTTGACTCTGGTACCACCATTGGTAGCGGATACTAAGCAAATCCTAAGGGCCGTAAAATGTTTCTTCGTCGGCATCATGGAACCCACACAAGGTCAGCAGGGGAAAGGGAGCTTACCTGTTCTTGCAAGTATTTTGCCTCTATTGTTTGGTAGTGTATGTCTGCCTTTCACGTACGTACGTATCACCACATTTCCACGTCCCAAACCCTGGATTCGTTCCCAGCTGGGGGCCCCCAGGACTTGCGAGGGACATGCGACAGACAAACTGCAGCAACACCAACTCCATGCCGCGTACGGAGTACAGCAGACTGGGTGGTGACAAACACATGGTACCGCTGCTGCTGCTGGTGGAGGGCAGGCGATGCACCTTCGAAGCTTGCCAGACGGTGACGCTCGTCGGCCGCCATCATTAGCGTAGCGAGCCACCCTTTACTTTGCTAGCCAGGAAGTCTACCGCAGTGCGAGGCTCCGGAGACGAGGAGACGATCGCGATGAACTGCGCACAAATGGTATCCGCCGAGCATATCATCCAGATTGCGAGGCTCAAGTCGGCCTGGTCGCCAGACTTTCAGCCCAACCTCGTGAGACGTTGGTCTAGGGCTGGCTGATGGCGACAGCAACAGTAAGATGCGACTTGAATCTGCGCACTGCTCCGGTCGCCGGTGTGACGTGCGAGCATGAATAAGGTAGCGCAAGCTAGGCCACCAGGGCGTGTCCAGAACCGCCGCAACCTTCCCGTCTGCTGCTAGACTGGCCGCTGGACCCGTAGCTAGAGGCAGCTTGAGGGAGCTAATGGCAGGGGAGCCGGAGAAAAACAAATCAAACGGGTGATTAGCCGTCTGTTTCTTTGTTCTCTGCGGCTTCTGGCACGCGGCTTCCATGCTGGCTTCCATTTCGACTTCGACTTCCATACCGAATTGTTCCAAGCAGCTTCGATTGAGCCTGCGGTCTGGATCCATCCGCCTCTCTGTGCCAATGTCAAGCTCCGCCACTCCGCCCGGCCGTACGGTATCAAAAGTTCAAAACTCACCTTTGACTTTCCTCCCACAGGTTCATCTGCTTCCCATCCCACGTCCCACATCTCAAATCGCACACTCATGCGATCTGCAACGACTGGAGCTTCTAGAAGGCCGCATACTGGCAGTGCAGTGGCGCCCATTGCCGAGAGCTGCCGGCTCTTGCCACGGCACATGATAAACTCACATCGTCAGGGTGAGGGCGATGTGAAGACGCGGAAGCAGAGTCGAAGCCAGAATCGGACCGCAAACTTTTTCATCTGGTGGCGACCGGTTGGGCTTTGAGACGAAAGGCAAATCAAGTCGTGCGACCCTAGCGATTTGACCCAAGCAAGGCTCGCATCATTTGGGCGTGGTCTGTAGACGGCCGAGGGCGGACGAGACAGACTGGAAAGAAGAGGAGCGTGCAGCGGCGAATAACGAAAACGATGGCAACGGCGACAATCTGTCCATCTGTGAGCGTTTCGTGCCAGAAAAAGATTCCCCCCATCTCCCCTGTGCCTGGGTAGGCCTTTGTCCCCCTCATCTCCCCAAGGCGCTTCAGGAACCAGCCTTCAACCAGACTCCATTCTGAGGTCACCTCTCCCCGTCTTTCCCAGGTAAGCCCAGCCCGCAGAGGCCGGGACCAGAAGCGCATGTGTGAGTGGAGCGCCATCTCACCGTGTGTCTCAGACTTGCAGGCTGGGGCCCCTGGCTCATCGGGGCCGAAAGAGCGAGCACGGGGCACGAAACGATCCCGAAAGGCGACGGTCCATTGAAGCGGCCAGTCCACAGCGGATGGAGGAGAGGGTGCACCCGGCTAACCATGTCGTTGCTGGCGATGAAGCTGGGGGATGGTGGCCCAGGGGAGGGGCAAGGCACCGGCTGATGGGAGGGAGGGATGCGTGGAAGGGCCGTGGAAGGGTCATGGAAGCCCTCTAGAAGGCGGAAGGAACTGGAAGGACGGAGGAATAGCTGTGCCGCCCATCGCTGCAACCCGCTGACCTACGGCGGTCAACGGGCGAATTGAATTGAGTTGACGAAGGGCAACCCATTCCCTACACCTCAGGGAGGTAGCTTTCGAAACCACATGCAAGGAAGAGTTCGCGACATCGAGATTTCGGTGGTTGGCCAAAGAGGGAAAGTTGCAAATTGCGTCTTGTTTTGCATTGCAGTCCGGCAATTGCCATGTGGTCTCTTGGGAAGGGCCTGCCTTTTTTGCAGATTGCCGGCGAGGACAAGGACTATGAAGGAAAGATCCAATGGAAAGGGCGTCTGGTGGCTGGCTCGCGACTGCCACATGGCCACGCGATCCTTCCCAATGATGAATTGCCTCCAATAGGTAAGAAGAGAAGGCAGGCGCACACCCATCCATTACTGCCCTCCCAGGATAAGGTACTTTGCATAGGTAAGGCAAGAGAAGGCAAGATAGTGTGAAGAGGAAGGAAGTAAATGACTGTACTAAGGATAGCAGGAAGCAGCCACGCACCATTGAACCTTCTACTGGGCGGCACGCTGCAATCTGCCTTCCATCCCACGCCTCAATCCGCCCTGGTGCGGGTCTTGGCAAAACGCTCTTGCCCCGGCCGTTGTCAGGTTCTTTCTTTGTTCTTTCCTCCCGTCAACGTCTGCAGCCGCACCCGCGCCGCTGATGCACCTGCCCACCCGTATCCTCGGGCTGCGTTTTCTTTTCTTTTTTGTCTCGTCTTTTCTTTCCTTGCTTCCTTTTTTTTTTCTCCCTGTCAGAAGCGCATCCCCTACACCCACACGCGAAAACCAATACCCACACGCCCCGGCTCGAACTGGTCTTCCAACATCACGGCCGGCCCGAAAAGCCAAACGTTGAGGCCCCGAAGGCTTTGACGAGCTAGTATTCCCCAAGTCCGGCTGTTTCGTTTCCAATCTGCCAATAATCGACCTCGGTTTGCCTTTGGACCCAACCCAAGGTCTTCGACATGATTCATCTCTCATCGCTTGCCCTCATACATCAGCTAATGTAACGCCGTAGCCACGCGGCTCTGTGGCCACACTTTCAGAGTGGACGAACTTGAGGCAGCGATCAAGTCGCTGGAATCTGTTCTCAGCCCAATGGTCGGATCACCTGCTGCTCCCAGAGACGCAAACACCACAAAGAATCTTTACTTAGACTTCTACGTGGTGAAACACATCTCCCATGCCCTTGGAACGCGACCAGGAACACCTTTTGGGCACCAACTGCAGTAGAATCATGAACGACGGACGCAGCTTCCAACCACACGCGACTGCTCGCATAAAAAGACGGGACACTTTGGGCAACATGCACCCTTTTCCTCGTGGCGGCATAACTGACCGTCGGTCACCGGTCGAACACCGCAATCCGATAATTCCACCGCGGACCGGTGCAGCTCTCACACACGCCGCCCAGCTCCCCCAATCTAACCGCCGTCGCGATTTTTTATCCTTTCCACCACGTGTCGACGAGATTCTAACATCCTTCTAGAAAGCCGCACAGAACACTTCACAAGACTTCTCCTTCGCCCATTCGCTCAGGGTCGCACCATGCACTTTTCTTGACCGCTGTCGCTTTCGTTTCCCTATCAGTGCCAAGCGCTAAGATAGTGCCGGCCGTCAACTGGACACTACCAAGTGCACACCGGCTTTTGAGCTCTCAGACAGGGGACTTGATCGATCATTCTAGCTCCAGTATCATGAACCCCGCAGCTGCCATGGGAGCCAGCAACGAGAGCAAGCTTTCATGAATGGGGCATCCCTGGCCTTCACGTGCCGGCTACGATGTCGAATCGCAGCAATCCTGACCGCACCCGCACATTGACCTCAATCTCATCGACATATCGGCGGCGTAGTGTTTCAAGATTCGGTTTGCGCGGCCCATGCTCCCTTCCCGTACTCGGTACCCGCTCAATCCGACGAAGTTAGAGCTGAAGCGCAGATTATTGAGGACACTTTCTGGTATATCAACATTCGTCTGCATTGTTCTGGCCGGGCTGTCGCGCTGGTCAGCCCAGGGCCGACCTGCTCCATCGATGTTCCCGGTACGGACCGGCTGACACCTGGCACATGAGCCTTTGAGAAATACCCCTTGGTGACAAACTTATCGTGGATTCGTCCGCCGCGTCCCATTGTCATCTCTACATCTTCATCTTCGACAGTGTTTACTGAGACCAGCAAACTCAAGGTCTAGGAAGCGTGCCGGCTTTGCTGCCCGGGCAGTCAGGCCTTCTGCTCAGTCGGAGAGGCTGGCTGGACTGAAGCCCCGATGAGCTAGCGCTTTTCTTTGGTTAGCTTTCGACTGTGAGGTTGTAGCCAGTTTCACCATCAGTACGATTACGAGCTTGAGAAAAACCACCTTCTCCCACGAAGGTTCACTTGCAACTGGGAAAATTGCTTGACAACCAATTGTTGCACGTGTTGAATTAGAGATTAATAGACTGGCAGCTGCTTGACATCCCACCCCAAGTTTATCGTCAGCTTGGTTTGACGACTATCTTCAATAGCCGCGGCAACGTGCCGCCACATTTGCACCAACGAACTGCAGGCCCGGGTATGCTTGAACCCCTATGGTGCTGGTTGTTGATGCACAGCAAAGGTATCTTCCGTCATGTGATGGCCTCTCTTTCTTCTCTCTGCAACCTCACGCGACCGGCTAGACTGTGGTCCCAAAGGGGCAGTTGTTTCGACACGTCCGTCGCGGTATACGCGCATCCCACGGGCGCGAATCCTTGAGCCCGTTGTCGGTCTCTAGTCATGGCCCGCCGGAGGTTTAGGCACACCCGGGACCACCTCTGCCAGTGGCTTGCCTGAAGTCGCATTGCCGACACCGCGACACTATCCAGTCGGATGGTTCGTTGTGTCTCGACGCGACGGCTGGGGCCCACAATGACGAGGTCATCCTCCGGAGCGAACCTCCACGGCGACGGTCCCCGTCGATGACGAGGGTCGCAGACTGGTGCACCGGCCGCATGCCCCACCCGGTAGTCCGATGTGGATACTGGGGACCGGAGTGGTGATCGTCGCCGGGAAAGTGTCCCAGGGCTCCATTTCAGATGCCACAGAGACCTTGCGTGCAGTCGAGACCCTTCCCGGTATTGCAGCAGATGGAGCCGTTGGCGCAGAAGCACGCGCGGCCATCCTTTGGCATTTCTTGCTCATTGAAAATCGCCTTGAGCGAGGCAGTGAGTTCCTCCGAGTCGATCGCGGAAGCTTGCGCCTTGCCGGCTGATGGCTTTGTCGGCACTGGTGTTGCGGCAGCTTCGACCGCAGAGCTCCCACTGCCTTCGACGGCGATGGGGTGTTGTTCGGTATACACGGGCATGGCCAGTGCAGTGACAGCCAGCATGGCGACGGAGATGGGAGCGGTGACCTTCATGTTGATGGTTGTGGTGTGATCTGTCGGGAGAGGGTGTATTGTGGGTTGTTTGCTAATGCCGGACACAGAAGGACAGGTCGTGATTTATGTCTGAGAGTGTTGCGATGGATCGTGATGAGAGCAGTTGCGACAGGCCGAAGTGTTATAGACTTGCGAGCGAACGGTCGGACGGACGAAGAGCCGGACTTGGTCGAGTTCTTGAACGAATTTGACTTGCATACAGCAAAGGATGGCCGAGGACCTAACGAGCGCCGTTGGGGGTTGGCGGGAATCACCAGGGGCCACCTAAACAGCCACAAACCGAAGCGTGAAACGAGTGCTGTACACAAAGACGGGAGGGAGGAAAAAAAAGAAAGGTCGGTTGGTGCAGGCGACTTTTCTACTTCTGGTTCTTAGGTCGTCGAAGGAAGGTCTTATGTTCAATTAATATGCACTCGTACGGCTATGGATAGAGAGCAAGCGAGCAACCAACGCGACCCCCCTTTCCCGACAATCCTGGCATATTGCCATCCACAACACGGGGTCCGAATCAGGAACCAGGGAAGAGAGGGATTCTGCAGGACTGGTCTTACTGATGATGTTACGTCGCATCCGGCGCGAAAAAAAAATAAGAAAAGCAGCAGGCGACGCAGAGCAAAAACATCCGAAGCCTGAGAAAACGAGACGACAGGTGTTGGGGGTGGGAGGGGGCCCGGCTCGGTCGTTCGTTTGATGCTGCGACCCGTGCGGGGCGGAGGCACGATAATGGGGCCGTTGAACCACCCCCAAGGGAAGGTAGCTCGGGGCGCTACCTAAGCTTACACTTTGGAGATTCATGCAGGTTCACTGTCCGATGGCCCTTTCGTCGCAGCGCTGTTGGCGCTATTGGAAGATCATTGAGCGGGCATTACAGAGAGAGGCACGGGGGGCGGAGTTGGGGGGGAAAGCCCCGATGCAGAACAGGGCCTTGTTGGTGCTGTGCAGATCAGCCCCGGCAAGGTCCAAGGCACAATTCGACGACGGGTTCGAGTCAGGTCTGCGGAGAGAGTGAAGTCATTGTGGTTTCCCCCGCGGACAAAAAGTGCGATGGGAATTGATGCAGAGGAAGTTGGACGTCAGACCTAGCGACGTGTGGTTCCGAGTCTCAAACTCGAAAGATTTGCGTTGGAGGCTGAAGAGAGAATGTTAAAGCCCACTTCCCGCCCTGGAACCGTCGTGGACCGAGGGCGATCATGTGTCGCAACAGCGGCACTCCCAAACAGAACGGCTTCACAACCGGCGGGCGGAGTTGGCGTGGTGCTGGTGCTGGTGCTGGTGCTGGCTGGGTTACAGTCGAACTGGGCGCCGTAACGCTGATTTTAGCTCGTGTGGAGTGCAGCAGCGCCCTTTGCCGTTTGTGGGTTGACGCGGGAATGACGTTGAAGATCGCGAAGATTGGGCCTGGCACCATTGGCTTAGTCTTTTGCAACGCCAGACGGCCGAAGTTGCTGAGTCGACTGCGGGATGGGTTTGTTAGTGGACGGTTCCTGGAGTTCGGAGGGTGGTCTGCCGCCGTGATAGGGCCGAGTTTAAAATTTGCAATCGCAGTGGGTGGTATTATTGGTTATTCATGGCTGCTGGCAGGTTTGCGACTCGTCCGATGTGTCTTTTCTTTCGTTGGACGACTTACTTTTTGCTTGGTGGTTCGTGATTACTGACGAGCCGGCCGGCGTAATTTGGGCGCCCATTACACCGGACCACCGAGATTACTGCGCAACGGGAATCTACAGAGAAAAGAATCGGTCGGCACACCTTGGGACGGTTGAGATGAGGTAGGATCAATCCCAAGAAGCCGTTGAGCCGTCCGGACTGAAGCTGCCTCGGGGCGCTCGATTGGGGTAGCAGGGCGCTTTTGCGACACTGGTGGCTTTTCTTTACACGGCATGTCGAGGGTGGCTTTCATTTGCGCAGGTCTGTCTAGTCTTTCCGAGGTTAGGACGGGGTGACAGGTTCTAGGCGTGGTTTAGGCTCATGGGGTGGCGGTGCTATGGTTCAGGTGGTTGTTGGAGATTTGAAGGGGGGGAGGAAGGACTTTTGTGGTGATTTGTGTTCGCGATGGGATGGTTTGGAATTGTGAGCTTTTCTGTGAAGGTGGCTGATGAGTGTGACGATGAGACTGGGGATTCGGATGCTCAGTCAGCTGTACTGCTATAATGTGGTTCCGTCATAAGCGCTGGCTTTCTGGGGAACGGATACGGAGTCGCGTGGAATCATCACGGAAGGCTGGTGCCGTTGGGTTATGTAAGGCAGTCGGTCCTCCATCAGCCTCATTTTGCCTGTTGTTTCTATTTTCGGATCGAGAGCGACGAGATGCTTTTCGTCGTCCGGATCTCGCGATGTTCGCCATCACTTCCGGGACCTGCTTTTGCCAGCTGTCTCTGCTGAGTCACCATGTCTGCCAGCTGGCCTGCAAACTCCAAAATCCGCTTGCGACCGGTCGGAGTTAATGCGAGGAAACCCGCTGCACCGCGCAGAACGTACGGGAAATTCCACCACCTTCCCTCCGAACCACTCACATGACCAGAAAAAAGCTTTAGCTAAGCAGAATCACCGCTCCGGGAAGGCACCCGAGCTTTTCCATCCGCCTCCACGCCGCAGAGCATAGAAACGTCATTCGTCATTGCCTCCGACGGCAACAAATCTCCATCGCCAAACCTCTTTTTAACATCCTCACTCCTCGAGGACCGTCTCTTTTGTCTCGACACGATACATCGCACATACACTCACACATCCAGCAAAGATGTCATTCAGCATGGCAATCCGCCAAGCGCCCCCGCGCCTGGCGCAGCGCATCCCCCAGCTCACCCGAGCCATCCACACAACCCCCAAGACGCCCCTCACCAGGAGGACAGCGACGAGCGCGACGACCTCGACCTTCTTCACCGCCCGCAATGCCTTCCGCAACTCCGCCCGCGGCTACATGCAGCAGGCGACCCCCGTCCAGGGCGAGAAGGCCTCGCCGCTGCGCAAGATGCTCGTCGGCGGCGCCATCTTCGGCGGCACCCTGGTCGCCATCAACGCCGTCTTCAACCGCGAGACGAGGGACGACGGCGGCATGCCCGTATACGAGCGCGAGTACCTCAACGACACCTTCCTGCACACCGGTCTGGGCGTCGGCATCATCGCGCTATCTGCCAGGCAGATGATCCAGAGCGGATTCGTCTACCGCCTGATGGTCACGAACCCGTGGGTCGTCGGTCTCGGTGGTCTGGCGTTGAGCTTCGGTACCATGTACGGCACTCGTGCCATCTCTCCTGACAAGTAAGTCGCACCCTCGTCGAGACTCAGCAGAGCAGCAACTGACGATACACAGCTACATCCCCAAGTACGCCATGTGGACGGCCTTCAACGCGACCCAGGCCGCCATGATCGCCCCGCTCCTGACGATGGTCCCTGGTGCCCTCCTCGCCCGTGCCGGCCTCTACACCGTCGCCATGATGGGATCGCTCTCCATCGTCGGCGCCACTGCTAAGCAGGACAAGTACCTCTACATCGGCGGACCCCTCTTGGCCGGCCTCGGCGTCGTCATCGCCTCCAGCTTCGCGCCCATGATCCTGCCCGCCACCGCCATCCGCACGCTCGCCATCACGGAGAGCATCTCGCTCTACGGCGGTCTTGCCGTCTTTGGCGGCTTCACCCTCTATGACGTCCAGAAGATCCTGCACCACGCCCGCCTGGCGGAGCGCGGCGTCATCCGCAAGGACGCGGTCAACGAGAGCATTGCGCTCGAGCTCGACTTCATCAACATCTTCGTGAGGATGGTGCAGATTCTGATGATGCAGAACAACCGCAGGAAGTAGACGATTATGTGTGGAAGGTTGGAGGAGTGTAAGATGGTGAACCTATTTACACAGGGGACGGCAGTGGTACTTTAAAAAATATCCCGCGGCAGAAAAGGCTTCATATTCTTCTCTGCTGCAATAGTTTTAGGACAGAGGCGACGAAACCCCTCTCATGATGAACAGCTCCGAAGACGCCTTTGGGCGAGGAGCTGGCGTTTGTACAATTACCAATCAATAAAAATTTGATAACTTGATAACATGAGTGCACACATCGGCATCCTGGTGATTGTGGCGGAAATTAAAGAATGAGAGGCCATAGCCTTCAGTAGTTAACTCCGCAAGACGACATACACTACCTTATATGCCCTCAGGTCCATTTTCAATGTTGCGGGATAGAGGTGAAAGAGGGCCAGGCAAGCAACTTTATCAATCCATGGGAGTTCAGTTGGGTGGTTCGATCAATGCTTGAGATTTCGAAGGAGCGGCAGGGATTAGCCGCCCGCCACCGGTAGAGGCCATTGCTATGGTATGATGGGCAAGTACAGGTAAAACCTGGAGCTGACATCAAAATCCAGGCCGGCTTCAATTTCACTATTCACTAAAAGGGTCGAGCAATTTCCGAACAAGGTTGTTGGATACAAACCAGCTAGCCTTGTGATGCAGTCCAGTCGCATCGCACGGGATACCGTACCCGGTCAGGCTGACCCGCAAAGACCTGATATCTTGGCTTGGTACCGCAGTATGCCTTGGGATTCGAAAAGCCGTGAGGTGCGAGTCACCTTATTGGCTGATAGCAATGTCATCTGACATGCATGCTAACCATTCCTCCACTTGCCTACTCTACCCCCTTGTCTTCCACGATACCCCTCTCTTAAAGTCCTACCTCTTACTCTGATCCCACAAACTTTCTGAAACAACGCTGCAAAGTGTTTTCGAGCCGCCTTTCCAAAGAAATTGATGCCCAGCTTCAAGCGATGGAAGAAAATGAGACAGAACCGGATGTACCCTGTCTTGTCTGCTATGACCTCCGACTTCCAAGATACTTCTTCAACGAGCCAGATCGATTTAAGCGGCAACTAGAGCTCGCTCGAGAGCTAAGCGGCTACGAACCTTTCGACAAATATCGGCGTCTTTTCGTGGAAGCAAAGTCGCTGGATGCTACTGCAGCAGCCGGATGCCTATCATGCGCGCTCCTCAAAGATGTTTGGGGGCGGCTTTGCCATACAGACCAGCTGTGTGTAGGAGAAGGTGACATGGAAGGTCGATGTGGGTTTTACTTGAATCGTCCTTTGAGCTGTCCGTTTGCAGTCGGTCTTTTTCTCCGTTTAGAGGATCATTCCTATTTGATTCACACCTTGGAAGGTATAGTCGCGCCGTACAGCCACACAGGGACTCAAACAGGCTCAAAACTAATGACAAGACAAACCCTAGGAGAACCCTGCCCTTGGGATGCAATACCCTCTCTACCTTGGAGTGGCCACTTACCGTCGTTGGATCAAGTGCGGCTGTTTGTCGAAGATGCATTCGATCAGCGGCTGTCCTACATGCTGCAAGATCATGAAGAACTACTGGTCTTGCCTGCCCGTCTTGTAATGCTACACGACGATCAACCTCAGGGCAGCATAGGGCCGGCAGCACCACTGGAAATTCGCCTCATCGAGACATCATCAATTGCACAGACCTTTGAGGATGATGTACGCTACGTCGCCTTGAGTCACTGTTGGGGCTCGCCAGACATGGCCGCCCAAATGCTGCAGACTACCACGGAAACTATCGGCGCTTTTTCTCGGTCGATTCCGTGGGCAGACCTAACAAAGACATTCAAAGATGCAATGCTCCTCACCAAACATCTGGGCATTCGCTACATCTGGATTGATTGTCTGTGTATCGTGCAAAATGATGCGCAGGACTGGGCTGTAGAGGCTTCTCGAATGGCATCAGTATACGCGAATGCTCATCTGACTATTTCCGCCATGGGAGCTACCGATGGGCATCAGGGGCTTTTTATAAACACTGGCAGTGAACCTATACTTCGGCGCGGAGTTCATGAGATCAAGCTCCCTGGCTTGCAATATCCCATCTACGTTCGCTCTGATGCGACCTACGGAAGTTCGGCGGGGTTTGATCCCCTCAAACCGACCAAGATGCCTCTGCTACACCGGGGCTGGGCATTCCAAGAAAGAATCTTGTCTCCATTGATGTTACATTTCACGGAGAGTGAGTTGAATTTCGAAGACGAAAGAGGTAGGAGCTCCTGTGAATGTAAGGAGTTCAACCACTCCATCGAGGGTATTTCTGGCCGCGATTGGTTGTTCAGGACGGTAGATTCATCCTTGGGCTATCAGTCATGGTACAAGATCGTGGGGTTGTATGCGCCTCGCTTGCTGACCTCCGAGGCTGACCGGCTCCCTGCATTGTCAGGCATCGCTACTACTTTCCAGCGACGGTTGCCTGCGTCTGGGTCTTACCTCGCTGGGATTTGGGAAGCGGACATCCTAGGAGGGCTTCATTGGTATGTATGTGGAACGGTTCAGCCCAGACTGCAGCCGACGTTAGCTCGAGGGACATTGCTATCGGCACCTCCGACGTGGTCCTGGGCTTCCGTCGGGAGTAGCAATATAGGATGGCGTGGGTACGACGCCACGTCTTATTCTTTGGTCGAGATCATAAGCTCGACTTGCTTCCCACTTACCTCAGATGATAAGGGCATGGTCGCTGGTGGTCGCATTGCCTTGCGTGGACGACTGTGCCTGGCCACTCTAGATCTGAGTCCCCACTCAGTGTCGGGGAGATGCTCCATCTCGCTGGCTGACGAAAGCCTGATCAACAATGCGCCTCTGCAGCAAGATGTTAGGCTTTGCTCCGAAGAGGCCCTCCCTGCGGTTTACTTTCTGCCACTATCTATACGTGAAAGTTACAGTGGCCTGTGGTGGGATTTATTTGGTCTCGTTCTCTGCCGAGAAACCAAAGAAACCACGGCGACCAACAGGGTCGAGCATTCATCGAAGGATATGGCTACCTTTTCGAGAGTAGGCTGTGCATTCACGAGGGTTGAAAACAAGACACTGGTTCTGCTTACTGGACGTAATCGTGACTATCAACTAACTCCTATGGACAAGCGTGAGGCTGCGGCCCGGTTTTCCGAATGGCGCGACACAGTCTTCAACAGTTTTGGACAAGAAGAGGTCCTTGCAATTGTCTGAGTATCAGTTTACGCAGCATTTCTCGCATAGCAATGTAAACTCGAAGGTTCCCCAAAGTTCTAAGCAAAGTTCATTGCTAGAACATCATTGTCAATAAAGCGGTTGAACGCTATCATACCCCAGCCAGTACCATCTCGGCGGAACCCAGCCAGATCATCCCTTCCCGTCCCCATCTTGATATCATGATCCACATGTTAAAAGAAAGACCCAATCCCAATCACATCGCTCCTGTTACTCTCTATCGTCACAACCTGCTCTTTCCCTCATCCTTCACTAGTCACCCCTGCAGCTCAGGGAACGTCCTCAAAAAGTGGCTCGGGCACTCATACCCGCTCGGGTTGTTGTGCAGGTACAGCTGGTGGTACTGCTCCGCATCCCACCACTGCCCCGCGGGAATCACCTCCGTCACGATCTTGCCCTTGTACCACTGCTCGTTGGCCAGCTTCGTCACCTCCTCGGCCGTCTTGCGCTGCTCGTCGTCGTGGTAGAAGATGGCGCTGCGGTACTGCGGGCCGGTGTCGGGGCCCTGGCGGTTCGCGGTGGTGGGGTCGTGCATGCGGTAGAAGAACTCGAGGAGGGCGCGGTAGGAGACCTGGGCGGGGTCGTAGACGACCTGCAGGGCTTCGGCGTGGCCGGTGTCGCCGCCGCAGACGGCGCGGTAGGTCGGGTTGGAGAGGTCGCCGCCGATGTAGCCGACGCGGGCGTCGATGAGGCCCTTCTGGGCGAAGTGCTTGCGGTAGAGGTGCTCGACGCCCCAGAAGCAGCCGGCGGCGATGGTGGCCTTTTGCGCGCCCGGAGGGAGGGCGGCGCCGGTGGAGGAGTTGGCGGCGAGGGACATTGTGGTGGATGTGAAGGGGCGGGTGAAGCGGGTGAGGAAGGAGAAGGGCATTGTGGACGAGAGGAAGATTGCGAGGAGGAGGGTGAGGGCGAGGGTGCGCAGAATGGTGGTGAGGGGCGGCGGTTGGAGCTGCTGGAGCTGCGCGGTGGGGTTTCGGGGTCTGGGATCCAGGTCGTGATTTTTGGGCGGTATGGCGACGGGGGTGTTTGATGCGAGAAGCTTTGTTTTGGATGTTTCACGGGAAATTGACGAGATTCTTTGGTTAGCAGAGACGCAATTGAGATTAACAGGAGAATGAGATATGGCTGTAAACTGAAGTTATATAGAAGAGACCCTGCGTCATGCTTCCGATTCCAAAGCACCGGAACCTCGTGTCACCGCCCGCCCCTCCAACTGAGTCGCCCCCTCTGGAGCATTCGGCAGAGACAGCAGCGGCAGCAAAAGAGAGCAGAAAAAAAGTCGTTGAAGTCACCATCTGGGTTTCTCATTCGCCGGGCGTCCCCTGTGGCGGGGACCTGGAGTGCATGACAAATCGGGGCCGGGATTCGGAGATCCTTCTGGGTGGAGGGGTAATCTGTACGGATAGGTAGCGTAATCTGCATGGAGCTATCCACGTGACGTGCCTCCTCAGTAAGCTCGGGCCTTATCGATAAGAGCTGCAGGAGCTGTTTGTTGGCTGAAGACGCGCCGCCAGGCTGTGTTGGTTCATGTCGGGGGACAAATGTGGAATCAATGCCCTTTGGACTTTCGCAAGCGTTTTGCATGATTACATATGCATCATCCGTCATCATGTCTGATGCATCTGCTCCTTCGAGACGCCTTGAAACGACGACCGGCAGTAAGCGCAAGGCCGAGAGGCTGCCATCATGCGACCACTGTGGTGCCACGTTGAATGAGCGGGAGCAAGAGTTTGGCGAGTGCGAGAGGCACACAGGGAACTGAGTTGATTCCAAATATTTGTTCTTGGCAACTAATCTATCACTGGGAACGCAACGCGTCCGGAAAGCGGGTGAAGGTCTGGCGCGGACAGAACGGGTCCATGGAGGCAAAGGCCCTGCTTGAGGCTGAGGAGAAGGCCAGGAGGGAAAGAGAGTATGAAGAGGTGTTCGCAAAGGAGCCTCCGACGGACTTCGACAGGGAGGGGCAATGGAGGCGTCTTGCGTCTGGGAAGTGGGAAAAGGTTGAGGATGAAGAGAAGCGCGAGCCGGAGTGGAAGCGTATTCTGCGCTTGTGGAGGGAGAGGGTAGCCGCTGGAGGAATGACTTCTGGTCAGATCGTGGCCACGCTCTAGCAGCAGCCCATCATCGACGCCGTGAAGCTTTATGATGCGTTGATCATGGTTGTTCTTTTTGGATTGTTTTATGTCGTGATAAAGCCTGAAAGTCTAGGGGGATTATGTGTGTGAATTTGTGGTAGTCATGGTGAAGCGGACTCTCTAATTTGAATTTGGCATGCCCCATAAGAAACACCGAAACCTGCCCTGAGCAGCTTTCAAGTTGTCTTCTCCAGCATACACGAGGAATCCCGCTGCGTTCATTCATTTCTTAGAACCATCAATCCACTCTCACGGATTGTGGCCACCGGCTCTAGCGGCTGCTCGTGACTGATGTCGTGGAGCTTGAGAGTGTTAAGGATAGATGGTGTTTTTAGAACTATTTTGAGCTATAATGAAGTTCTGGTTACACGAAGGGCTATCCTGCGCCGAATGATCTAGCAGGGGCACCAATCTGTTGTTGGTTTCCCGGTGACGAGGCGCAGCAAGACGTCTGGGGGCTTACATGCAGGGCTTCAATCAGGTACCCGCACCCACCTTTGATGATGCCGCAGCCTCGCCAGATGTCAGCAACCCAACTGTGCCAAAAACAGGCTCGGCTAAGGTCCGAAACTCTTGTTATCTGGCACAGGGTTTGGGGCACACTCAGACCTGCCCATTAAGGATGAGGCGCGCTTACAACAGTTTTCGAACCACACGTCCCTCCTTTCAAAATTCCGCCGGTGGAGCCGACTGTTGGTTCTATCTATTCACGGGACGGTATGCTTAGCAATGCGTGGCCGAACGTTATCACTGCACCTGGGAAAAACAAATCGGGATGTAGCTGCACGCACGTTTTGACGCTGTGTTTCTGCCAGCTTGCCTCACGTGGAGTCCTTGCCAAGTGTGGCATGCCTTAAAATGACCTTATCAAGGAAGTAGAACCCTAACAGTCTGCATGCCCCGCCTGAAATATCTCGGATTACGCCTAAATGGGCCCATTCTCTGTGTTCCTAGTGGCTTGGGGCGGCTTGGGACTCGGAAGTGCATCCAGAATCGGCTCCCCCCTGCACACTTCGAAGATCGGGTACATACACGCAACTGGAGCTGGACAAGGGCTGAAAAGCACATAACAGGGAAAATTTAATAATATTCAGGGCTATCACCAATCGGATTCTCTGTGTCAGCGGGTTCTGGAGGCAAAGAGTGCTTAAGTAAACTAGCCTGGCCCCCCGCTCATGCATGTTCCCCTGTTGGTCGCGCTCTCCTGTCTGATGCTTATATTGCCGCGCTTTTACCACCTTCGCGAATCGCGATGGCGTGGTGATGTCTCTCGACCATCATCCGGTTACAGTCTCTCACTTGCACTTGCCGCAAAAGCCATGGGCGTAGTAACATCGTACATCCATAGGCGACAAGATGACCTTCACCTATGGCCGCCAACCCGCGAGGCCGCTGTTGACGACAATCTCTCACCACATCAATCTGAAAGCCTTCTGTCTGAGGGGCGTCTAGCCGGGCGGAAGAATGCAAGCGAGATTGAAGCACACCAAGTCGACGGGTCAACTAAGGAGCTCTTCACAACAGCCTCAACAACGACGGCGAGCTCGGGCTCGTTCCTTCGATGGTGGTATTTCGAGATACTTAGCTGCGGTTTCGCAACAATTTGTCTCATCGCACAGGTCGTCGTCCTCTCCCTTTACGACGGGAAGCTCCAGGACAGCTGGACCGCTCAAAGTTTGACACTCAATGGTCTCATTGCCATACTGGCAACGTTTTGTCGGTCCGCTCTCATGGTTCCCATAGCAGCCTGCCTTGCCCAGTCTAAATGGAATGCTATGTCGGGGCGCAATGGAGATTATCGCCTAGAAGACGTCGCCGCTTTCGAAGCGGCATCCAGAGGCATGGGCGGCAGTCTGCAGGTTCTAGCAAGGTTCAAGGGCACGTACGTACCATACGCCTCTTCTTACATTGCTGATTTTGTGTTCAACCTGACGTCATGAGCGCCTTCATAGACACATTGCCTGTCTGGGAGGAATCCTTACCATTGCCACCCTGGGCATTGGCATCTCTGCTCAGCAATTGGTAACGGTGCGAATTGACAATGTCCCGGATCTGGAAGCTTCTGGTGTTCCAGCCCCTGGGCCCGTGTTCCCCCGTACGGCGATAGCGTATGGAAGTGGAAGATCAACAGGATGTACGTAACTCCTCCATATCAACCGCAGTGCCCACGATACACCGTTGCTAACCGATACTTAGTGCCATTCTCCACTGATCTTGCCTTGAGCGTGGGATTTCTATCCGACCATGTCAATTTCCTGGAAGTGGTCTGTCCGACGGGGAACTGTACGTGGCCAATCATCCCTACCATTGGTATCTGTGGCGCTTGTGACAACGCCACAAGCCGTGTCAAAGTCCTTGACCGGGATCCAAGCTCATGCGGGGTTGTTCTATCCGAGGGGGCCAATTTTGGTTTTAGACCCTGCGATGATATCGATATCGATGATGTCGAAGACGAGCTGGAGTATAAGTATTTCACAATGCAGACACTGACGTCCACGGGCGAAACGGACGGGGTCCCATTTCCCGGAGGTCCCAGAGAAGACCGCTTAATATTCGGCGAGTTTGCGGTCATTGGGACTTTCCTCAATGAGTCAGATTGGGCTAATCATCCCATCCCGAAAGACCCTCAGGCATATCACTGCGGTCTCTGGTACTGCGTTGAGGCCCATCAAGCGCGTGTAGACGCAGGCATCTTAAGGGAGGAGGTTGTCGGAGCATGGAGTGAAGCACGTTTTGACTTTGACTCTGACCGAGGGACCTTTCAGAACCTACCAGACTCATTGTCCGCAGATCCGGACGAGGAATTCACAGTAATTGAGCCCTTCACCATCTGGGACCTCAATGGTAATGCAACTATAGCCAGGTATAAGGCGGGCAGTTCGTTTTATGATGAGCGAACGACGCGCGGACAGGCTCTGCATGAAGCCTTTGGCAATATGGACTCGTTCATCGCTAAGGTCGCTCGAAGTCTATCTAACGATATCCGTGCGACTTCCACCCCAAACTCGATGCGCGGCGCCTGGTACCAAGGAACCTCATACATAAACCAGATCAGCATCGTCGTGCGATGGCCCTGGATCACGTTTCAGGTAGTTGTGGTGCTGCTCTCCTTCTTTTATCTTGTGGCCGAGATGATCAGGACGGCAAGAATGCCCGACGTACGGCCTCGGAAAGACGATGCGCTGGTACCGCTTTGGATCGAGTTGGACAAGGATGTGAGGGAACAGGCTGCCCAGGGACTCGGTGAGCCTGATGGCATCAGACGGCGGATTGGCAAAGATTCAGTACAGCTTCTGAATGGAGGAAAGAGAATGCGGGTTTCAGCTGCTATAGGATGATATTTATGATAGGTAAAACTATATATGTAGGGGTCAGGTCGTTCTTAATTAGTCTGACTACCTTATGATACGTAGGTGAAGAGGCTGCTTTACGCTGTGGAAGGCCTCTGGAGATGCATGTATTAAGGTGTTCCTACTTTCAGGCCCTGCTGGAGTTGCTGCTAATGGACAGCTTTGCGACAAAGTCGTCACCTCAAAACAATGCACGATCAAAGCGCTGGCATTGCTCTTGAGAACGTTGAATGAAAAGGCCCTTGGAATCTTTACTAAGGCTTCCCCAGAATGAATCGTCAAGAAAGAGTGCCGGCGCAAAGTGATATTGGCGGATGTTGGAAATGCTGCTCGGTCGTCTGGAGTTGCCAGCCGTGAGGAGTTACAGCTTTTGGATTGAGGCCATAAATCGCCCCAAGTGAGTTGTATCCCAATCAACAGAAGTATTAAAAAGGTCTGCGGACCTCTTTAACAATAAAAGATGCCAAATGCTGATAAGACGTTTCATGATATAAGAACGAGCCACTTCACCTTGTAATGCCTCATATGGACACTGGAACTCTCGCCGTTGACTGAGCGGGGACTAAAGATGTTCGCAATTAACGCCGTCTATGTAGACATCAATCTACATGGAACACATCCATCAACCAACCCAACTTCATCCCAGTCCATCGACTCTTCAGCCACAATCAATAATACATTCAACCTCCGACGACCTCGACTGATTAAAAACAGAGGCAACCTCAGTGACTAGCCACCCGAGCCTTGATGTGCAGGTTTTGCCTGACCCACAAAGCGTACTGCGGCAGGTTGTCGAAATCCTTCCCGATCCAGTCCAAGTCAGGGTTCTCCAGTTCCATGTCGAACGTCCAGAGCATCTTGGCCAGCGTCACACGCACTTCCATCCAGGCGATACTAAAGTTGTAAAATAAGGCATTAGTCTTACTTCCTATGCACGGGTAGCTCGAGGAGTCATGGAACTTACGGCTTTCCTCCGCATCCGCGGGCACCAAGCGAAAAGGGCTGGCTGGCTTCCAAAATGTCCCCGCCCTTGCCCAACCATCGATCCGGGTTGAACACCATCGGGTCCTTGAAGTTGTCGGGATGAAGCCCCGCGACCATCGGGGCGATGGTCACCGGGGTGCCTCCAGGAAGGAAATATCCATCGACCGTGTCGCCGCCCTTGGGCACCAGACGCGGCAGGATGGGCGGCGCTCCCGTCGGGAGACGTAAGCCCTCGAGGCACACGCGATGGAGGAGCTCCAGCTTCTCGGCGGACGCATTCGTAATCTCGGCACTGGTACGGAAAGCAGCCCGCACCTCGGCGGTGACGCGGGCTAGAAGGTCCCTGTCCTTCAGGAGATAGTAAGTCGTAGACGTCATAACCGCCGCCGTCGTCTCAGTGCCCGCGCCGATGAAGTCCCATGACTGCGCGGCGAGCTGGATCTCCGAGATGTCCATCTTGGACTCGGCGCGCTGCTGCAGCACCTTGGTCAGGAAGTCCTTGCGTGTGGTGGTGTCCTGCTCTGCGACGCGCTTCTTCATGACCTCCAGAGCGAAATCTCCGCCCTTCCGCGCGATGCCTTCGAGCTTCTCGACCTGGCTCCGTAAGAGGACGCGGCCGATGGGCCCCAGAGGCGGGAAGCGCTTGACCGCCTCCATGAAGCTGGTGAACCCCAAAGACTCGTTGAGTTCGCGGATGAACTTGTGGGGCTCCTCCAAACCGATGGCGCCAAAATCTTGCCCGAAGGCCAGGTCGCCGATGATGTCGAATGTCATGGAGCTGTAGCCGAAGGTCAGGTCCACGGTGCCGCCATCAGCCGTCTTGGAGCGGACGTAGTCGACGAAGCGGTCGATGTAGTCGATGATCATGGGCTCCATCTCGTTCAGAAAACCGCGTGAGAAGGCGCCGCCATACAGGCGGCTCATCGCAGCGTGCTTCACAGGGTCGCGCTCGGTGATGATGGAGCGAATATCTTGGGCGGCGTAGATGCTCAGACCGTCATACCAGGTGCCCTTGGTGAAGGGCTGGTGTCCTGAGCGAGGGCCGTAGATATCTTTCCACGCCTTGGCTGAGCTGAAGCTGAGTTCGTTTGGTCCGTAACGGACGACATGGCCTGGACATCAACGATCAGTCATCAGTGCTGGCGGTGGTTGTGCTATGATGATGATCAGGCACTCACCGTATTTGCTATGGAGTCTGAGTAGCTCATAGGATTGCTTTCCTTTGAACACTGACCACAGATGGGGGATCTACTAATGTCAGTGATGTAGCCAAACAAAGATCTGAAGGGTGGTGCTTACGATGCTAAGCTTGTTTGCCACAGGGCCAGGGAACTTGCGTAAGGGATGGAAGTATAAATTGTAGACCACCTTGAAGACAACATAAAGCACTATGGCCCCGATGGGAAGTAAGACATATCTCGGGACCGGTGCCTGGTCGATGATGTCGATGATGTCCTTGATGTCCATCGTGACGCTTGTTGTTTTCGAGCGGTACCTTTCGTTTACTTCAAGTCTTAACGAAGGAGGACGGACGTCATTTTATGATTGCGGTTGACGAAGCACTAGCTGAATCGTGTTTACTACGTTTATCGTAATGTCTACCTTCTTACTGGATACTACGAAACTTCCTCAACATGACCGCGGTTCTGGAAGCTGCCTTACACCCGAAGTCCCTTACCGCCGGCCTATTCCTATGTGGGCTGTGATTTTAACTTTTCCTCAGCGTTGTATCACAATATCATATGTCACTTGGCAACATACGTTGAGCAAGGCACTACATAGCCAGGCAGCAACACCGATAGCTGCTGAATTGAGGCAAATCGCCGGTCTAGAATCCTCCCAAGACACTTACACGTATTCATCGGCTTCGCCTGCTCCCCGCCCAGTCTGGCCGTGCTTGCCGTTACATTTGATGCAGGTCTGACAACAGTCCTCAGCACAGTTGACTCGTACTACCCCCACAGGCAATACTTGCCATGTTTAGTAAAATACGGTAAGAAGACTCGGCATAAACTCAAAGGGACTTTGGACCCTGAAGGGTCGGCCACGAGTCCAGGCTGGGCCGCGCATATCAAGGCAAGACTTGAAACTATCGCTTAGCCGAGAACGGGTTAGTAGACGCAGACAACCTTGCCAACTTCGCGCGCGGCGACCTCCGCTGCAGAAAGCTTGTCTGGCGTTAGACGAGATAACTCGTTCTCGTAAAAGCGCCGATTTACGGCGGGCACAGCGATAAGTGGATCGACGACTTTGGGCCCGAGACTAAGTACATGTAAGCGCGACGTAGCACTGATCGACACAGAGAAACCCGTGACCGAGGCGGAGGGGTGAACAGCAAGTAACAACATAGGGAAAAGACGGGAATCACTGATAACTTCCGTGCCGGTACGGATGTTCGAGTCTCGACAATGACGACTTGGCGGAGCGATTGACGATTTACGGCGCAGTCATGGCAGTAAGCGAAGACGTCGTAGTGACTGGAGAAGAGACCCGCATGAGTGTGGAGAGACGAGCCCGACGCAGTGAGCAGCAGGGGAATAAGCGACCAGGGAGTAAGCAACTAGGCAAGAAACAGGGCGTACTAGGCAAGAAACAGTGCCAAGATCCGCCCAGGTGCCAAACAGATAAGGCGGCGCAGTGAGCAATAATGCAGTAAGCGAAAACGCGGCAAAAACACGCAAAGAGGCGAGGCGCGGCCCGCTCGGGCCTAGGGCGGTTGACATGTTGAAAGTGAAGTATGTAGCCAATAGCGACAACGCAATCGGTTCAGGATCGTGACACAAGGATTCACAACTCACAACGTGCTAAGTTCACAAGGCAGTAAGCGACGCCCCAGTTGGCAGGGGAAAAGCTCCATGAGGTGGCGAGCATGAGATAAGAAACAGGCTACCAGATCCATGGATGAAGACGCCAGAATTAGCCAATAGAGATGTTACACTAAGCTAACCGCGTACCCTGATTTGGTGCGGGGCCGTGTAAGCCAATTGGCTACGTAACATCGTGATCTGACTTCAATTCAAGTCTCTGGGGATTGAAACGAAGTATCGGTAACGAGCCCGGGCAAAAGGCCGCAGGCCGCGGCGAATTGTCAAAGAATCTAAAACCAGAACTGCTCATGAGTCACGTAGTGTTGATGAAGATAGTTATTAAAACCACGCCATTCGTAATGTACATCTGATCATGTTTGCTTTTTGAAGTTGTAAGATTGCATTTCCTCAACACGACAGTCCAAGTTCAGCTTCAAATATGGCACTTTCCACTGAGAGCAGGGCTCTTGGAGCGGCAAACCCTAAGCTGGGCGTCATTTTCTCAAAACTCGTCCACGATCTCAAATACCAAGCGCCTCAACATCCTAACACACGGCCTGCGCTTGAAGCTGCTATGCTCAAATATGCCGCTACTTCAGGAGCTCCGTACGAGTCTGAATATGCGCAGCGGTACTTCGACGTCGGCCTTACCCTCGCTTGTGTAAGGCTTCTTCTTGCCTCGATGACCCCAGCGCTGTCCGCCTCGAGTTCGACATATACTCAGACTCCCACAACTAACTGCATGTGTTCAGGCCTACTATCCCACTCATCCCTTCGCCGTAAAACTACACATCGCCATCTACTCCTGGCTAGCCATCTACATCGACGACGATGACGCCGGAAACGATGATCTAGCTGGCTTCCAGGAGCGTTTTCACAAGGGAGAGCCTCAGCCATCTGCTCTGCTGTCGCGCTTCGCAGAGGTACTACATGACATGTCGAAATACTACGAACCTTTAGTGGCCAACTTCATTGTGTGTTCGACGTTACAGTTCGTCAACGCTACCTTACTCGAGAGACGCGGCGAGTTCCACGGTCTGAAGCACTGCAAAGAGGCAAGCGGCTGGCCCGACTATGTCCGCGACAGGAGCGGAGTACCCGAGGCATATGCCTACTTCATCTTCCCGAAGGAACAGTGCCCGAACATCGGACAGTATATGCAAGGAATACCGGACATGATGACTTATATTAACTACGCGAATGATATTCTATCGTATGTATGATCATATCCTCAGACCTGCTACGCTTACTGACACATCATCATCGCCACAGATTCCACAAGGAGACCCTCGCTGGCGAGACAGACAACTACATCAACACCCGGGCCGTTTGCGAGCAGCGCGAACCTCTTGCCGTGCTCGAAACCGTCGTTGCGGAAGCAATCGAAGCAAACTCGCGCGTGGTTGGGCTTCTGCGCACAAGGTCGGACCCCATGTACGCCCTTAAGTGGGATGAGTTCTTCAACGGCTATATCTTCTTCCATCTCTCAGCGAAGCGGTACAAGCTGCATGTGTACCCTGGACTGGCACATGAGGGAGTCAAAGAGCTAGTGGATGAGGGAGTCAGTGGGCTGGCGGAGGCAGTCAAAGGACTGGAAGAGTTTGGAGGTCAGAGGGCGGGTGACATGGAGAAACCTGCGGTCGGTGTGCTGCAGTGCGCTTAGGCTGTACGTTTTCTGTGCTAAGTTGTGAGGAGTTATGGATGCTTTGATCGGAAGAACATTAGATTGTCCTGTAAATAAAAATACTACGTGTGCTCATTGATGATTGTTGTTAGCTGTTGCTAGAAGGAAATGTAAGATGCTTGATCCCTGCCCAGTGATGCGAGCGAAGATCTTGGAGGATCCGCGATTTTGCGCATCGGCAACAAGGCTCTCGAGGCAACCTATGGAAGCAAGACAACCCTTGTTTCTTTTCGGCAAAGCCCGCACATGCGGGCTAGAGTTGAAACTTTAATATTTGATCTCAGAGGCTTAGCAACACGCACAACGATAAACTTTCCAATTATGTCTATAATCTAATTTCAGCCTCAGGACTAACATTATATATGGATTTCATTGTCCGATGCCTTAGTCTTACGAATCTCAGGAAATACAGTGTCTTTTTTTTCTTACACGCGTTGAAAAGAGGATTTGCTTCGAACAACCTTCAGCATGTGAGCAGTATCCTGCCTTCAATTGACGTCATCGCCCAACTTCATAAAGTCTCATCAAAATACGGTATTCAACGCCACGACAAGACTTCTGCGCTTCGTCTTTTGGCATCCAATGCCGAACTTCCAACAGACTGATGGGGTGGAGGAATGGCAAAGCACGGAGTTAAGATGCGTCACCCCGGTAGCTGCCATGGATTATGCAGCTGCATTTAGCGGCCTTAAGGCCGGGGGTTGAAGACAGGACCGGGGTCCATCCGCTGCGCCGCACCTGGAGCACTGGAGGCACGCTGATGAGGGGTCAACGGTCAACCTTGCAAGCTCAAGCTCAAGGATGGACTTTTGCGACTGATCGCCTGCACGACCGACTGTTTGGTGCATTCGTATCTTGCCAGGAACAGGCCTTTCTCGAATCGTCAACGAGCGGCTAAATGCACCTTGCTTACACCCTTGGGACATGTGGGGAAAGGGAGGCAGAACTATGAAGGCACGCTGATAACCATCTTCCAGCTCACATACCAACATACTGACGTCGCCTCACCGAGCTCATTCACCAGCATAGCATCCGATCCTACATCTTCCTCGCCTAGCACCTTGGTTCATCATGGCGCCTCCAACATCTCTACCCACCAAGCCTCTCGGCAAGACGGGACGACAGATACCCGCCCTCGGCTTCGGAATGATGGGCTTGAGTACAGCCTACGGACCCGTTGGGTAAGATGCTCCCTGTGTGCTCTTACTTGGGACACAGTTCTGACCCTCTCGTAGCACTGACGAAGAGCGTCTGGCGATTCTCGACCGCGCCTGGGAGCTCGGCTGTACGAACTGGGACACAGCCAACGGCTACGGCGACAGCGAGGTCTTGATCGGGAAATGGTTAAAGTTGCACCCCGAGCGTCGCGCCGACGTCTTCATAGCTACCAAGTTTGGCATCAAGTTCACAGTCAACGAGAAGGGCGAGTGGAACATGTCGGCAGACAACAGCCCAGAGTTCCTCAACGAATGCCTTGAGGGCAGTCTGCAGAAGATGGGTATCGATTCCATTGATCTCTTTTACGTCCACCGCCTCGACCCCAAGACGCCAGTCGAGAAGACGATGGAGCTACTTGCCAAGGCGAAGAAGTAAGTCAGGGCTCGGGTCTGCTGTCGTGGAAAAATACTTGTTACTCTGATACTGATACCTTTATCTCAGGGACGGCAAGATCAAAGCCATTGGCATCTCCGAATGTGCCTCCAGCAGCATCCGAAGGGCATACACCGTCGCGCCCGTCGACGCCATCCAGGTCGAGTACAACGCGTTCCAGTTGGACATCGAGAACGAGACGGGCACAAACCTGCTCTCCACCTGCCGCGAGCTTGGAATCTCCGTCTTCGCGTACGCGCCACTCGGTCGTGGGTTCCTGACGGGCCAGATCAAGAGCACCGACGACTTTGCGCCCGATGACTTCCGCCGCATCGTGCCACGCTTCAGCCCAGAGAACTTTGACAAGAACCTGGTTCTGGTCGACCGCTTCAAGACATTCGCCGATAAAAAGGGCTGCACGCCGGGCCAGCTGGCGCTCGCATGGTTGTCGGCGCAGGGCGACGATATCATCCCGATTCCCGGGACGAAGAAGCTGAAGTATCTGGAGGAGAATGTCGGGTCGGTCAAGGTGCAGCTCTCCAAGGAGGAGATCAAGGAAATCAGGGCAGAAGTCGAGAAGGCTGAGGTCTTGGGTCACCGTAACCCGCCGGGTATGTTCACCGAGTACTCGGTGACTGCTGAGCTTTGAGGTGTCCTTAGGTGCGGTATCTATTCAAGCTGGTCTTGTTGACAGAAATTGAATCCTCTAAATTGAAGCCTGTTTATCCTTCGAACTAACTTAAGAACTCAAGGACCTGGTTGACGTAGGAGTGGATATTGCTCGATTATGTTAGCAACCTGGCGTTCAAACCCAGAAAAACGACATGCTATTGGTCCTGCGTTACTGCACGCGGTTGGTCCTCACATATGATGGGTGGTCTGCTTGCAGCTCATCTCGAAACCCCCCCCTGTCAGCGAATCAAAGTGTACTCCGTGTTATTGACAGATGGATGCGAATTGATTGTGGCAAGGGAGCTGACCCCGCTCTGGCTTACCTTTTCTGTACCATTCTTCACTAATCCATGATCTCTCAACTTTCATCTTCTCGGATTCAGTCAGCACCCGTGATCTTACATACCAGAAAAAGCACACTCCAGAACCCGGCGTACCTGTCGTCACCACTCCCCAGTCATCCTCCCCTTCACAATGCGTCTTCTCCATACGTCAGAGCTCAATTTGACCGATTTCAATGCCATCCTATCACACACATGGGCCGATGGAGAGGTCTTGTTTGCAGATCTGCAACGAGATCCAACAGTGAAAATTGGCTGGGCCAAAATCACAGGAGCGTGCTAGGTAGCTAAAGATCTCGGCTGTGAATGGATCTGGATTGATACCTGCTGTATCGACAAGTCAAGTAGTGCAGAAATATCAGAGGCCATCAACTCCATGTTCCGGTGGTACAAGGAATCCGACATTTGTATCGCCTACCTGGGGATAGGCTCGCGGAAAGGTCTTACGGAGCGTATCGCAGAAGCAACTGGGATTCACACAAAATACACAATGTTCCCTCCCAGTCCAATTTCTCAAGCAAGCGTTGCCGAACGCATGTTCTGGGCTTCGCGTAGAGAAACAAGACGTGCCGAAGACATTGCTTACTGCTTGCTGGGAATATTCGACGTCAACATGTCGCTCATTTACGGAGAAGGCCGCAATGCCTTTAGAAGGCTTCAGGAGTCCATTATGCAGAAAACGGACGACCAATCTATCTTCGCGTGGGGCGAGAGGAAAGGCATCTCGACCTTACTACTTACCAAAACCTGGCGTTTATTTCTCGCAGACCATCCCAAAGCCTTTCGGCAATCGGCCAACATTATTCCATTCGAGACACCATTCACCAAATCCAGGATCAGAGTCAATCACGATGGCGTCACAATTCAAAGTCCGATGCGGGAAGCAATCCATCATCCCTACGAAGAGCAGGACTCGGAAAACCGATGCTTATTATTAGCCCCCTTGCTATGCCAGTATCAGGACGATCCGCTCAACTGCATTGCGCTGATGCTCACTTGCGACAAGATTCGCAAACCCGTGCAGGATTCTAATTCGGCGCCTAAGAGTTATTACCGTCTGGGAAACGAAGTCTCTCTTGCGCCCAAACGAATGTGGATACCGGAAAACCTCTTCCCAGCTTTTCTGTCCTACAAGTTGTCCCTCGTGACCGAAATGTCTAACACACGAGAGAGGTGCATCATCGAAATTGCCGCCTTCATATCATGCCAAACCTTCAACCAACTACATCGGTGAATCAAATTGCGTGGAAACTAGTTCTACCGGTGCTGTTACGGTTGATTTAGGGGCCCAGACTTGCTCTTCACTCTTTAGCGAGACGTTCCATCTAGGGGTGCTGCAGTTGGTCCATCTGGAATGGAACTCAAGCCGCAACGTTACTCTGATCTTGCAAGTTCTCTACTTCCGTTCCAGCAGACGCGATTTGGGACAGTTTCCTGACTCAAAGTACTCATTTACGGCATAGCCAATGGCGTACTATATGAACCAGCTTACGGTATACAATACGAGTCTGAAAGACTTGGTAAATTGCTAGAGTCCGAGACAGACATGAAATCGCACGGCGCGGGAATCGAATTGTCTTTTGCACGTGTCTGTCTTGGACTTCACCGGCCTGGAAGTGAAAATTCAACGGATAATGCCTCAGTTGATGGCTTGCGAGTAACTGTGTCTCGGGACAGTCAATTTGACCCCAATGTTTTCATCCTTGATATTGAAGATGACAGCAGCTTGATTCGGCCGAGATAACGATTGAAGGATACTTTGACTCGTTGCATCAAACACCTGTTGGTTTTCTTCCATAGAACGTTTTCCATATGAAGCCATGCTGAAGTTACATTGAGAATGACCTATGAGAAATAAACAACTTCGTCAAGTGTGCCAATCAAAGTGGCACAATGCATGTGTAAGAGGGATGGACCAATTGTAACTAAACTTCAAGCAAAGTTATACTGGGTCTTGTAAATGAATTCGAAGATCAATCTCTACCTTCTAATGCCCGAACGTCACGGAAAATTCTTTTCCAGCCTCAGTCTTTCATTGGATGACTCAAAAACATGAGGTACAAGTCCATCATACGGACAGGGGTCTAGCGCCTGCCCAGGTAGACTATCGAAAACCCCGCTCTTACGTTACGCAAGATGACATTTTGCTACCTAATTGTCTCATTCAGCTGCAAGCACTCGCCGGGCACATCTCGTCGCAAAGACTGGCCATCGTCATGCGTCTCCTGGACACCCGCAGCTTCGAACTGGCAGAGTTCGTCGACAACGTCCCCAAATACGCAATTTTGTCGCACACATGGGGCGTCGAAGAAGTTCTTTTCGACGATCTCCAGGGAGGAGGCCGCCCCTCAACCGGTGCTGGATGGGCTAAGGTTAAAGGCGCGTGCGACCTGGCGCGCAGCCGTGGATATGCCTGGATCTGGATTGACACTTGCTGTATCAACAAGAGTAGTAGCGCGGAGCTCTCGGAAGCGATCAACTCGATGTTCAAATGGTACCAGCACGCCGAGGTGTGCTTTGTGCACCTCGCAGATGTCGGCTGGCACGCACATTCTGCAAGTTGCAGTGAGAAGGACGACGAGCGAATACGTGGCAGCCGATGGTTCACGCGCGGATGGACGTTGCAGGAATTGCTTGCCCCTAGACACGTTGAATTCTATTCCGGGGGAAGATGGCGACTTATTGCCACTCGAGCGGAGCTGGGTGCGGTCATAACGAGTGCAACGACGATCGAGAGTGATTACCTGAATAACCGTCCTTTGCACACAGCGAGTGTGGCGCAGCGAATGAGTTGGGCTTCGAGAAGACAGACGACAAGAGTTGAGGATACGGCATATTCCCTTCTAGGCATCTTTGGGGTCAATATGCCCCTGATATACGGAGAGGGCGATAGGGCGTTCCAGAGATTACAAGAGGCCGTGATCAGGCAAATCGACGACCCATCCATCTTCGTTTGGGGTTCCATATCCGACCTGGACGATCCGATGCGTAAATCCATGTCATCACGGAGTCTCCGGGAACCTCTTCTCGCACCTGGACCACATTCGTTCGAGAACACCGGCGACGTCATCCCCTTTCGGATGCTTGGTGTCGAAAGCAGGCTACATCTCGATCATAATGGCATAACGATCACAACACCACTATTGAAGCAGCGTCCGTCTAATGGTTGGACACGAACAGGGACGGAAATCTTCCTGGCACCGTTGCAATGTCGGCGAAAGAGTGAGCCGCTTGATTGCATTGCGTTGTATCTCTGGGGCGAGAGTTCCGGAAAACTGGAGATGAACTATTCTAGAGCCTCGAAGCTGCTCGTGACCGTTCCGAAGACTGTGTGGCTGGACGGAGACTTGTCTCCTGCTTTCATACGGTTTATGGCTGGACAGAATCGGTTTCACCTAGGATCTGGGATCGACCGCGGGTGCATTGTGAGGAGCGTTCCGAAGGGATACCGGGTGGTGGAAGTCTACCCGAAGATTGACAATTTCAAGGTCAGGTCATCCATTGTGCCCTTTGAGGAACGCATCAAAGAGTCGTACGGCCTTACCTATCCCGCCATTCTTCTTCTTGAGGGATCCTCGGCAGATCAGCGCTTGGCGTTGGTGCTCCAGTTTCAATACCTTTCTCGTCAAGACGGCTCCGCGACCGAGCCATCTTTTGTGGGATCTCCAGAGTGGATGATCAACCGCGTCATTATTATGCCCAAGGAGAAGAGCATAAAAGAGATAGCAGGGATAGTGAGGTCAGACGCGAAGCGGTGGACGGCGGATGAAGTGCGAAAAATGACAAACTCAACGATGCGGCCTGGGAAAGATTCCTTATCCTCACACCCGCCTAGTCAGCTTGAGCTTTGTGACAAATTTGACGTCACAGTTTCACAGCACCAAGCGTACGGATCAAGGTTGTTTCTCGTTGATGTGAAGGATCCATCGGTCGAGGACGAGTCTGTGGAGGCAAGGGTTGAGAGCGAATTCCAGCTGACGACGCGGTCGGAACAAAAATAGCGCTTAGAAGATGTCATTGAGACACCAGACTTGAGTTATGTACCTATTCATGCACTCAGAATGGAAATGGGAGAGAAAAACGGTGGAATAACTTTACGATGGTATGTTTGCAGAGACATGGATTTGTTTTCAGTAACACAAACAAATCTGCAGAACAAAGCCATTTCTTGCATCTCCAGACAACAATTGATATGCCTGTGGAACCAAAACCAGGACATCTCGAATCTGCGATTGTCATATGTACTTGCCTGAAGTTTCTCCAAATCAAATGGTTCCGCATGCGGATGTGATAGTCGAAAAACCCCGTTCGAGCACGAGAGACGTCCATCCGATCGATGTTAAAAACCTCTTGTCAGTCTCGTTCTCAAGTAGTCTCCGATTCCCATCCTGTAATCACTTCCGTGCAACCAAGCTGAAGAGTCAACATGCCCGTCACCATTCAAATTGCCGACCATCCTGCCAGAACCTGGTCTCAGCCAAGAGCTACCACCGCTGATGACGTCCTCCGAAAGGCCTGCCCGAGAAACGGCGACGAAGCTTATGACTGGAGCCCTGAGCCTACGCCTAGAGACCCAAGAAGACGCCTCCCAAAGAGAAACGTCATCCAATCCTCTTTCTCGTCTGAGTATCTTCGCAAAACACATATCACACCATCGCAAAACGGGTTCTTGTGGGCTGTCTACCATGCCTACAGTAACCATCACCATCTTCACATCCGACCAGAAGACATTTGGTTCGCAATCTTGACGCAATTGAGCTTCTACATCAATGCAAATTCTGAAAGTCTTAGGTCCCTCTTTGTCGAGCATGAGGGGCGCAAGAAGCTTGAAATCAGGCTCTCAACATCTACAATGGCGTCGACTGACTTCGGTGGCCTCGCACAACGCTTCTCCGAAATGATCTCCTCAAACGTCAAGGATGAAGAATTGCATGATTGGATCATGCCGTCGTTCACGACCACATCTGATAGCGACCATGTGGTTGCATCGATCCTGTTCATGGGAGCAATGCAAAACTACTTCTCCTATGAGGCAACACTGATGTGCGGTCTGCCATCGGTGACCCTTCAGGGAGAGGCTACGGACTATAAAGACATCCTGGACCGCCTTGACAAAATTGAGGAATTTGGGGACGAGGCAAAGCAATTTGTCAAGTTGATGAGACCTATCCTTGAACACATGATTATGTCGTTCGATACACCCGACAGTCCGCAAGTCGAGATGTTCTGGAACAGGATCGCCACATTCCACCATGGAGGCAGCGGCGGTGACCATGTATCTGGATGGCTGGGTATCTTTTCCTTCTGGAAAGCATCGGGTCAGACTTTAGCGGGCTCATCTGATGACTGGCGACCTCGTATTGTCGATGGCATTCCGCGAGTAAAGGTGTTGATGTCAGAATTTGCGGCTGGGACCGCATCAGTTCCTCTTATAGTCAGAGAACCCGGAACGACGCACCATTGTACCATGTCAGCAGGATCAATCGGTATCCAGGCAGCTCGGGACGGTTCCGGTGAAAACTTCGACGACGGTCTGGAAGACTACTATGGCATGCGAGCCGGTCGAGGTGAAAATTCTTATGGTATTTGGCTCAGAGATCTTCATGCCGGCCATGTGGGTTCCAGAACGCGTGAGGAAGGACCGAGCCAGTTCTCCGACTTGACAAAGATTCGATCCTTGACGGGATGGGTGATGTGGGAGGACATGTCCGACGGCGACGGCGTGCCTGAGTCCGGTACAGTGGACAGGCCGGGCAGACAACGACGACGGTGACAATCAAGCTTGAACGAGTCAAACGACTATCAATGCAGTCTTGGTTCGGAGGACTAGAAAGTTTGAGAATATTATCGGCATTTATTTTCCCTACTGAACCTCAAATGCTCTATCACTATTGACAACAAAGCAAATCAAAATTCAGGCACAACAGTTCCGGTTCCTGCTTCCTCTGCAATGGCCAATAGCGCGTTGCCAATTGCAAGATCCGTCGTGCTAACACCAATGTTCTTGTAAACCACGAGACCTTCCTCAACCCATCTCGACAGGTCTTTGTTGTTTCCCGCCCGCCGCGAAAGTTCAACCTCACCCACCTCCACCAGGCTGTCAGGCTGAAGCTTGCTTTGGATGACTTCTCCGGCATGATGCAGAGCACCTTCACGGTCATCTGTAAGAACTGCACCCTTCGACTCCTTGCTTCGCTGGAAACCTTCGCCAACATTGCCGGCGGCGAAAAGAAGCAACTCCGGATCGAGTTCAATCATGTTGGGCTGCCAAGATCCTACGGCGGAAATGAAAGGGTACCGATTTGTCTTGCGTCCTTTTGTAATGTATTCAGCGGGGAACAGCGGGCTCGTGGTGCCAACTGTGCAGAAAATGGCGTCCACGACGGACAGATGATCCTTGATTTTGGATTCATAATCGGGGCTAGCAGGAGCGAGGTAGTCGATGGTTGTCGAGGAATTCCACAGCCTTTGATTCTCATCTTTGATTCTGCTGATCAATTGCTGCGCACGCTCCTCGGAGCGATTTACGACGACGATAGACTTGACTTCGTCTCCACGCAGGGCCAGAGCCAATCGGAGATGCCAAAGTGCCTGCTTCCCAGCACCGAAAACAATGATCTTGTCCGTGTATCGTCGCCAAATATAGGGAATCAGAGCGGAAAGGGAAGTACGGTACCCGGTGAGCTCTTCGGCGTTGATGATACCGGTCGGGTAGCCATCTTGATCACACAGTGTGACGATTCCGTGCAACGCTCCGGCGGCTTTTGAGGATGGCGCCGGCGTGACCACGATCTTCGTTCCAAAGCTGTCCGAGGAGGAAAAAGGCCGGAAGAGGCATTTTTGGCCTTCAGGTCTGTTGACTACGCCGACCTGAGGTTGATAGTCCTTTTCTGTGCCTTTCGAAACGTTGACTAGGCATTTCAGGAGAGCATCTCGGAGACGCAAGATGCCATCTTTTTGCGAGTTGATCAAGATGTCGTGAACGACCGCGTCGCTGAGAATCCGAAGGCCACCCATGATATCGATGAAATCTGGAAAAGCTGTGTTTAATCGGTCTTGAATGTGCCCTTGATGACGATCAACTCATTCGGCTTTAAAGATGTTCGCGGGGTAAGATGCCGATTTTCGCAATCTGATGTAAGCGGATCTCACTATCGGCGGAAACCTTCCTTTCTAAGCCATCAACCACGCGTCAGATAGATCCTCTAGATAACGGACTGACCTTTTCCAATCATCCCGGCCCGAAACTCTGCCAGGAAAATCCTTCGTGGAGACTTTAGAGCCTGCGAAATGCCCCGGATTGGACCCCGATCGTGTTGGTTACCCCGCCCGGATGCGCTTCCGGTCGGATCGGTATCTAGGTTCCGGATGTCGGGCCCCACCAGCCGACTCTCCCTCGGTAGTACGGATCTCCGTGTAAGTCGACATAAAAGTCCAAGAGGTGGCAATGAGGTCAGTCGATTGATTGCTTCTTGCTCCCAAACATCGTATGACTCAAAGGCAAACTGACGACTGGCTACTTTCTACATCATTGTTTCCAAAATGACCTTCGGCCGGACATTCAACGTAGTTGGAGCGCACTGCGGCGGCGAAGTCTGCGATGTCGTCGTCGGCGGCGTTCTCGATGCGCCCGGGAAAACAATGTTCGAGAAGATGATGCATTTCTGGAAAAAGAGAGACAACCTTCGGAACCTTCTCCTTAACGAACCCCGTGGCTCATCGTCCATGTGCACCAACCTGGTTCTTCCGCCCTGCAACCCGGAAGCTGACGCCGGCTTTATCATCATGGAACATGAAGAGTATCCGCCCATGTCCGGTGCGAACACCATCGCGACAAGCACCGTCCTCCTCGAAACGGGCATGGTGCCGATGCAAGAGCCTCTTACTACTCTGAAGCTGGATACAGCCGCGGGGTTGGTTACAGTCACAGCCGAGTGCGAGGCCGGAAAGGCGAAGTACGTCGAGTTCCAAAACGTTCCGGCATTTGTGTATGCTTTGGATTTGGACATTACTGTCCCTGGATTTGATAAGCCTGTCAAGGTCGACATTGCGTATGGAGGGATGTGGTATGCGCTTGTGGACGCTGCCTCGGTTGGTCTTCAGATTGCATCAGAGAATGGACGTGAGCTAGTCGAAGTGGGCGAGCGCATCAAGAGAGCTATCCAGGCGCAGACAGACCCGATACACCCGGAAAACCCTGAGATTAGGGGTGTTACCGTTTTTGAGTTTACCAACCCTCTTGTCAGCTCGGGTAACAATAAGGAGGCTGTCAACACGGTCGTGGTTTCGCCCGGTCGGTTGGATCGCAGCCCCTGTGGAACGGGTACGTGCGCGCGACTTGCCGTGCTACACAAACGGGGACAACTCGCCGGGGGCGAATCGTTTGTTCATCGCAGTGTGATTGGAACCGAGTTCATTGGGACAGTCAGGAGTGAAGCTAGGGTTGGGGAATACGATGCTATTGTGCCGGCGGTTAAGGGAAGTGCTTGGATTACTGCCTTCAAACAGGTTCTACTTCACCCCACGGATCCTTTCCCAGAGGGTTTCAGAGTTGGAGATAAGTGGCATCTTAGCTAGAAATAAAGATGACATATTTTTGGACAGTAACACTGGAGTTTCTTGTTACCATGAAATAAGTTTCTTGGGTTGGATGATGAACTCTATAATTACGTGATGTTTAATGTAGTGCTCCTCAATCTATCGCAATTATTATCTTTCCAGTCTCCCTATACGCAGTGTAATATCACAATCTCTCAAATCTTCATTCTGGTTTGCGTGTCCACAGGCGTCGCGCGAACCATCAACGGCTTCTTGATCCACAGCGCAAAGGCCTTCTGGTTAGTCCAGTCCTTGCTCTCCTCACAGAGCTCGAGGTCGTACGAGAAAAGCAACGTAGCCAAGATGAGTCTCATCTCGTGCATTGCCATGTTCTGTCCCAAGCAGTCGCGCGGGCCAAACCCGAATGGCTTGTGTGCATCCAGAACATCTCCAGCATACGCAGGGTCCGTCTTCAGCCATCTCTCTGGGGCAAAGGTCTTGGCGTTCCTGAAGTTGGCTTCGGATTGATATGTCGACCAGTGGTGAACTGAGATGCGAACTCCCTCGGGTACCCATTTGCCCATGATCTGTTGACCGCCGGGCATGACTACTCGGGGGCTACCGATGGGGACTGGAGGGTAGACGCGCAGGGACTCTTTCAGAACGGCGTTCAGATATTTCAGGTCCGCAAGACGCTCGAAAGTCAGATCGTCCAGAGTGGAGAAGCTGCTGCGGATCTCTTCGAGGAGAGTCTTCATCTTATCGGGGTTGGCGAGAAGAGTGTAAACGCATCCGCTCAGTAGGGTGGCTATCAGAATCAGTCTCGAGCCCCTGAACATTCCAAAGACGTTGAAAGCTTACCAGTAGTTTCGGATCCAGCAAGCATGAAAAGCTCCGCATTTGAGTGCATCTCCTTGATAGTGAGCTCCTTGCCCTCCTTCGCGGCCAGAACCAAGTTCCAAACGTCGGGTTGGGTGGAGCCGCTCTCGAGACGCTGGTTGACGCGCTCCTTTGAATGCCTGCAATGGGTAACGCGCTGCTCGGTAACGGACTTTGGCTCGAACTTGGTGAAGATGGCATTCAGGATCGGGTAGTAGTTGATGATGGACACGATGGGCAACATCTTCAGCGACTCGAATATTGACTTGACCCAGGGACTGAACTCATTCTTCGCCAGCAGGCCCAGGGGCTGTCCGAAGCAAAGCTCGGCCATGACGTCAAAGGTTGTAAAGTTGAGCAATTGCATCATTTCCACGGGTTCCTTTCCGTCTTTGCCGATTTCAGAGATCTTGTACATAAAGAGGTCCACATATTTGCGGAAGAGAGGCTCTTGCTGTCTCAGAGCACGCTCTGAGAAGGCTGGCGAGAAGAGACGACGGACTCGCGCGTGGTTCTCCGTGTTAGTGGTGAGAATGCTAGGTACGCCTGAAAAATGTTAGCATCGAGGTTAAACATACCAGACACGACCGCCGCAGCTGAGGCGCAAGTGATGAACCCCCTTACCGTTGACGGGCTGCACAGAGAATTCTTGAGCTTTCTCCTGCACCTTGGGGCCATGAACATCATCCCAAGCCTGAGCAGCCGTGTAGCTCAGATCAGTAGGGCCGAAACGAACAACAGGTCCATACTGCTCATGCAAACTCTTCATCCACTCGATGTCATCACCTCTGAGCGCGACAAGCCAGTACGGAATCCGGGTGATTGCGCAGATCTTGGGACCCGGCACATCGGCCAGTGGGTGGAGCGTAATGGAGTAGATAGCACTACCGAGCAGGTAAATGGCCAGGAGGCCCACGCCCAGGAGAATTGTAGCCACCATCGCGGTAGAACGAAGGAGAATCGCTTTGCGAAGGCTTCGCAAACACGCGACTGGGAGGAGATGTGTTTAAGAGAGCAAACAGATACTCGACTGAGGGGCATCGACGAACTTCGGTGGGAAATGGACAGAAATTGATGAAATATGACCAGCATCTGACTGGCCAGTTCACAGGACCCCTGATGCATCCCGCCCCCCCACAAAGCGCCAACAGACATTCTGCAACGGGAGGATGGGGACGTGCCGTCCGGACTGATTTTGGGAGATATCAGTCTCCCTCTATGCCGAAGACGGCAGCGATAGACAGGGTTCTGTTCCAGACGTCGCCAAAATTACCAGTGAACGATCCAGCAACGGACATCGAGGAAATTTGATGTCCGCGCAGCTGGGTTGCTCCGTTGTCTGTTCTCAGTGTTCTGGATTTTCCAGCCGCTCTGGAGCCCAATCCTTGTGTTGGATCTGCACTAAAAACGACCGTGCCCACGGGAGCTACGTTTATGCCAACTCAATGTCTTTATGCTGCGGGGATCACGACGACTCTAACGCAGGTTGTCATCGATGCAGTTCATCCCATTCCAGCACAACGTTTTCTGCGTGTGAACTCTGATCATATTAACCCCGAAAGCGAGCAGATCGAAGCGAAAACCAGCAGCATGGCACCATTGCCCGAGCTTCACGTCAACGTCTCAGGCGAGAGCAGTCGACTGGGGTCATTTACCGACGTCGCAGTGGACAAGCCGCCAGTCGAGTCATGTCCCCTCGACCTGCAGACAGGGATCGATGGGGTACTCGGCAACATGGCCTATCGCACACCCAGATTCATCTATTCTCTAGTCTGGTGCGGGATTGACTTGACAGTCCCGACTGGCCGCGGCTTGTCGACGTTGCAAGCCCTGACATTGGGTAGAAACAGATTGCTCAATTTGCGGCATGTGCGTGGCTTTGCAGCGGCCGCCAGTCCCAATTGGCGGCGGACATGGCAGATCACGACAGGGAAACCGGTCCTGAACCGGTCCTGCACACGTGCAGTAATGAGCTATTAAGACAAATCCTTGGTTATCGTCACAGTCCGAGCACTTTGCGGTGGCCATTCTTTGCACTAGACGAGGAGGCGCTGACTCGATGGAAAGGGGCAAATACGGGAATGGCATCTGCCATGCGGTTGAGTTCTTGGCCGAAAACTGACAGCGGTTCCACTTCCAGGGCTGGTGTCTACCAGAAGGCGGCTACTCCAGGCTTCCACTCCTTCGGATGGAGAATCCATTCATGGCACAGAAACCGGGCATCACATTTATGTTTCTAGTCATATTCCTAACATCTGCCTGTGGGGTTCGACTGGAAAAAGTCCTAGCCCCTTGGTCGAAAGAAGAGACGAGCCCACAGTGAGGAGCGACACAGACGCAGGAACGTTGGTGGTTTGTTGGTGCTCCATAGACCACGCGGCAGATCGTTCCGGCTATTCATAATGCCACCAATTCCCCGATGTGGCTCATCTTGCATGTCTTCTTTCCCAACTCGCCGGAACCGATTCGACGCAAGAGCAGGCACTTCTCTCCATCTGCCGGCCTCGAACAGGAAACCGACAAGAAGCCGCCGGTGGGATAGGGGACTGGCAGCAGCTTGGTGTTAACCGCCAAAATGGCTGCCACTATGACCGGGGAGCAAATCTCGGCTATCGCCTACCAGCTTGAGCCTTTGACCCCGAAGGGCCTGGGGCCGGCTGTCGAGTTCATCGCCATCGTTTTCGGGATTGTTTGTGTGATTGTGGTCGGGCTTCGTATCTATGTCCGCGCTGGGCTCTCGGGGGCGTCGACAAGACTATGGGGTGTCGAGGATTGGCTAGCAGTGATCGGAACAGTAAGTGTTTTCGACCTTAACGCAAGACTGCGGATCTTATGTTCCACGGCATTTTGTGTCTTGCAACCGGATGACTGACGGTCGACCCCATAGGTGCCCTTCATACCGGCGGTCGTCTTTGCGGTGTACGCATCACGATATGGAGTCGGCTCCCACGATGCCGATATCCCTTCCCAACTTTACCTGATTCGCGCTTCCGAATATCAAACCTACTGGGAAGTCCTCTACTTCATCTCGTCAACAATAATCAAGTGCGCCATCGGCTTTACGTGCGTACGTTTGGATAGACGGAAGCGAGTAACAGTCATCATGGGCATCAACATGGCTGTGATGGTGATTGTTGCGATTCTCGCTTTGGTGTTTGTTTTCGCAAACTGCACTCCACTTGCCGCAACATGGAACCCCGCGTTGTAAGTTCTCCGCCGCACTGCTTCACGTTGCGTAAACACTTGATTAATCTTCTTCTACCAGAGGAACATGTCAGAAGGTTATCAGCCTGCAGACTGTCAGCTACATCGTCTCTGCCATTCAGATGATCACAGACTGGACTTGCGCAATCATCCCTTTCTTCATTGTTGCGGGACTGCAAATGTCCCAAAGAAAGAAGGTCTCTGTCTGCGCCATTCTCGGTCTCGGTCTGTTTGCCAGTATTGCGACTGTCATCAGAATGCCATACCTCAAGTACTACGACACCGCCAAGTACCCGACAGAGATTGGATGTACGTTGCTGTCATCAACAAATACCTATTCAGAGACTGACCGTAGTATAGACCATCTCGGCGTTATAAGTATTACCTCCAACCTCGAGTGCGCGTTAGGAATTATTGGATGTTCTCTGCCGCCATTGCGAAAACTCTTCAAGTTTTACTATGGCTCATCTCACGATGGCAATTACAAAGTCTCAGGCGGGGTAAGTTTATTCATGCGCATGACATGCTGAAATTTGCTTTGAATCTGCGCTGATCCCATCAACAGAGCGAAAACGTTCTCGGTAGCGCTGGCCCGGCTATTAAACTTGGCTCGCTCAGTGACCACGATAGAACATACCATGCATCAGCGAGGAGAACGGGTACCAGAGACCTTGAAACGGACGACGATCGAGACGATTCGAGCCACAAGGGCATAATCCGGAAAACCGATGTCTACATTAGCACATCATCGTTTCAAGGCCGATAACGATTGCAGTCGGGTTGCTACATGTTTACGACGGAATGTTAGAGAGGAAGACCCTTCTGGGCCACATATCATCACACCAAAACGATGTAACTGTAATAAAACACAATCAATCTGACAATAGCTGAAAGCTATTACGGGAACCCCTGAGAAAATTCGCGGAGTCCACCGACATATGCCGGTTATCTGCTTCTCGATGCGATTGTTTAAGCGGTTGAAGTTCGCATCAAAGCTTTTACCGCCGGGACGGGTGAGCAGCCAAATCCAGTAGGTAATGGCCAACAAAGTCTTGATTTTTGTTGTTTTCCGCGTGTTTTCCGTTGTTCTTCTGCCTTCCTTTTCCCGGTCGCTTCAATTACTTTGGGTCGTGCTATCACACTGACGACATGAACAGATGCGTGTTGGTGTGGACTCTTGGATGGATCCACCCACCGATCGGTCGGCTTGGCATGTGCGCGGTGGCAAGCTGGAGGTAAACGCCGACAACAAGTTTTCTACTTGGCAAGTCTTGGACGTGGCGGATACCATTGCTTGTGTTTTTGGCGTCTTGTCGGACAAGAAGTATGAAAAGCTTCTCTAGACAACACTGCGAGGTTGTCAAGAATGATTGGTCAAGTCTTGCTTGCCATGCGGCCTGTTTACCGAGCCGCTCTATTCACCTCTGGCTGAGAAATGGGAATAGAGGGGAAGTAGCCGTGCGACATTGCAATGTCGAGGAAAGGCGCAAGTCTTATCTCAATGACGGCGCCGAGAGCAACCCTACTTAAATCAATACCGACAGTTCTTCCTCCTCCCCATGGGGAGCTCCTCATCCTACGAACCACCCCTCCTCAACATCATAGTGCAGGACAATCATCTGTCAAAAGACTGAACATTGGGGAAAGGACATAGCTTATCGCATCGCCAAAGACAGCATCGCGTGCGACCGCGGTCTCCAGGTTTCGCTGTTTGACCACACCTCCGGACATCGGGTTCCCAGTTTGGGAAATCCGAGCAGGCATGAACCCACACCACCTCCGTGACTGTCGCCGATCGAACATGCGGCTCACCCGCCGCGCTCCCCACGGTTTCCGTCATTGTTCCCACCCCTGACCCGCAAATCGGGCAAACCCACCGACAAAGTATGATGTCAAGGTCCAGTATTGATGCGAACGCAGCAGCCTTTTCACGATTTTTTCAGCCCGCCAAGTCGAGAATGGAAAGAGGAATTTTCTGTTGGTGCTCCTCTGTGGCACGACTCCATCAAACATAACGGCCGAATAACGTGAGGATGCTGACCAGAGTGACCGTCCAATACTGGGGCTCTGGATCCTTCAGGGCCCCTTTTCGCTGTTGGGAAGGCCAGACTAACGCCAGCGTCATGGGACGATAGCGTCATAACTCCAATTTTTTTTGTCGGAATCTATTTTCCATATCGTGGAGACCCCGAGCATTGATAAAGACGTCGGACGGCCTAAGTGATCGAAATCCGGGGCATCGTTGGTTGGCATTTATCAGCTATCACATCATTTCACACGCCAGGTCTTGTACTTTCATGCCTTTCGTAAGACTCCGGAACATTCGGTCCTAGACAATCACCGTCACCTCGCATTCGACATCACACATCGGTAGCCCGGCACATCACGTCTTCGAGCCGGGACTGTTTGTTACTAGATAGTCACCATGGCCTCCACACCACCATCACAAAACCCGCCCAGGTCCGGCACCAACGCGGCCGAGGAAACGAACCTCACCCGCAATAGCAGCGCAACACGAGTCGGCCCGAGCTTTGACGAAAAGCCGGAACGACCAAGAGAGAAAGAAGAAGCTCCGACCGGTGGCTTTTTCCAAGACGCACCCGGTCGGGATGAGGAGTCTGAAGGAACGACTACCCACGAAAACATCACCTCGAAGAGCAACCAACCGCAATACACCCCAGACGGCAAGCGCATCATCACCGAGGATGAGTGCTATCACCTGCTCGGCTACTCGTGGCCCACCTGGAAGAAGTGGATGCTTCTCTCATCCATCTTCGCTGTCCAGGTCTCGATGAACTTCAACACGAGCGTCTATCCGAGTGCTGTTACGCCGCTCAGTGAGCACTTTGCAGTCAGTGAGCAGGCTGTTCGTGCATCACAGTGTGCGTTTCTCGTGCTTTACGCTTTCGGCTGCGAGCTTTGGGCGCCATGGAGTGAGGAGTTTGGAAGATGGAAGATCCTGCAGTAAGTTGATATCCAGAGGTAAACGACAACTTATGCTGATATGTGCCCCAGGTGTTCCCTGTTTCTAGTTAACATTTGGCAAATTCTTGGCGGACTTGCACCAAACTTTGCTTCTATCGTCGTCGCTCGAGGCCTTGTAAGTTCAATTGACCTATTCAGTCGTGGCGTATACTGACTCATCTAATAGGGCGGTCTCAGCTCAGCAGGAGGCAGTGTCACATTGGGAATGGTAGCAGACCTTTACCAACCAGATGACCAACAGTGGGCAGTCCTCTTCGTCGTTCTCTCCTCCGTATTCGGTACCTCTGTTGGGCCTGTTGTCGGCGGCCCCATTCAAGCCTTCCTACCGTGGTACTGGAACTTCTGGGTCCAACTCATCTTTGGCGTGACTGTCCAGGCTGTTCACTTCTTCATGCCTGAGAGTCGCTCCACTATTCTCATGGACAGGGAAGCCAAGCGCCAGCGCGAGGCCGGCATCGACACAAACGTCTATGGCCCCAACGAGGTCAAGAAGCCCCGACTCTCCGCTCACGAGTTCGCAATCACTTGGGTTCGACCTTTCGAGATGTTCGTGCGAGAACCTATTGTCCTTTCTTGTTCTCTTCTCTCTGGGTTCTCCGACGCTCTCATCTTCACTTTCCAAGAGGGCTTCAACCCAGTTTTTGAGAAGTGGGGCTTCGGCGTCCTCGAGACGGCTTGGGCTTTCATTCCGATCAACATCGGTTACCTGATTGCATACATTTCTTACGTCCCCTGGATCATCAGAGACCAAAGAATCGTCAAAGCCAAGGGCTCTGACGCCTTGCCACCTGAACGTCGACTGAGATGGCTCCTCTATCTTGCGCCATTAGAGACCATCGGCTTGTTCGGCTTCGCATGGACGTCTATGGGACCCCCTGAGTCGCACTGGATCGCTCCAATGATCTTCTCTTGCATGATCGCCATCGCCAACTTTGCCATTTACATGAGTACTGTGGACTACATGATTGCTGGTAAGTTCGTGACCCCAAATACTGTGACATGATTCCTAACCACCATCACAGCTTACGGCCCATACAGCGCTTCCGCAACAGGAGGCAACGGATTCGCAAGAGATTTCCTCGCCGGCATTGCGGCCATGTACTCAACACCACTGTACGAGAACATTGGAAAGACGCGTCATACGGAGTACGCGAGCACGATCCTTGCATGCCTCGCCTTCTTCGTCACAATCCCGGTTTACCTCATTTACTGGAAGGGACCCGTCATTCGAGAGAGATCCAAGTTCGCTCAGTCACTTGATGCCGACAGACGCGCTAAGGGCGGTCGTCGAGTCGTCGATGTTCCCGAGGAGCAGCTAGAGCCCAAGAACCTGTAAACAGGCATGTGGTGGACAGTGTGCCTGCTCAATTTGGAGGTCAACACATGACAAAAGAGTACAGCTCAGGTGCTTGTGCATTGTCTGTTGAGGCAGCTGCTTTTTCTGAGCTGATTGGGACTTGGGTTCAAGGAGGGCACTGTGTTCATGATGTTATTTGTAATGATACCAAAGTACGATCAATTGTAAAAAGTAATGAGTGATACGATACGTTGATTCCCTCAGCACTTGTCTCCGTCGAAATGTTCCTAACGCGATGTAAACCCGGTGATTGACCCCACTCGGAGGTCATGTCCGCACATTGAGTTGCGGGTCAAACCGCTCAGGAGATGCAAATCGAACGTTGCCCATTTTCAGCCAAATTTGAGGGGAATCATTGTTATTTCGAAGATTCATGGAAGGATCACAGAACACTAGCGCGGGGCTGAGAAGCTTACTTCTAGGCTTAGGTGCCATCCGTTGAGGCACGCGAGTTGTGCGGCACAGCGCTGCGGTCCAGCACACGTAATGCCAGCCCACACATTTCTTAACCCTGGGCCACATTCTGACAAACGCCAGCTTGATTGGTTGAAAATGTCCATTTTTGTTTCATACGAAGGATCTGGGGAAATGGGGCACTTAGATTCAGCTAAGCATGCAGGCCGAACTTTCCGGCTCTACGGGCTCCAATTCACCTCCGTTGCTCCGTACCCGACGCTTTCTGTATCTCGAAATGCAAAGAACTTGAACATGCGACCGCGAGTATCGCCTTAGAATGTTCATTTCTCAGGCAAAATGAAGAGATAATGATCTTCTAATTCCTTTTGACCCGAGCCACATCGTCAAGGCCGAGCCGCCTCAGTCATCAGAGCAGACGTTAATGAAATTATTGATCGGTGGGCAGTTTGTACCGATTTCCATTCTTCAACTATAACAATCTTGGGGATTATCTGCTAGATCTTTCACGCTGTTCAATCGGACGTAGTCGAATTGCTGCAAGGGTTGGCGGCTGAGTCTCAGAGAACGCGCCTCTAGTCACACACAGGTTGAAAATGGGCTGATAAAGCCTTGCTCTCGAATCGCGCAACATGACGTTAGAATATTGGTCTCAGTAGATCAGCCAAGACGCCAACATCTTGGAATAACGCTCCGGCTGCCGGTCGCCTTCTGCGGCGCCCGACAGACCTCCGTCATCCGGGCGAAATGCGGGCGGCCGAACCAGACAAGGCTTGAGGTGGACGTCAGCATCGTATTACGATTCAGCCACCCGCTGCGGTGTTAGTGCCTTGGCGTTCAACAGAAGGTCCCCAAAACGTTCACCTTCATTGCTCTCGAGCCTTGGAGCATCGGCTGCCGGCTTGAGGCACAAACGTGCAGCTAGCGCGACAACATCCTTCGACTGCCAGGTCGGCCACGGCACAGCCCGCAGCGTGCCAGTTGCGCGGGCAATAATGGGGCATAAACATAAACTTGCCAATTAGGATGTGCTGACGGATGCGACTAGACCCGACGTGGAGAAGGCGAGAGTGGCAGTACTGGCAGGGCGAAATATCTCTGCCTAGCAGGCGGACTAGCATCATGATCCTGCAGGGAAAGGTCGGTGACGACTGACTCTCGAATGCCGTTTGTGGCTAGGAAACTGACTGTACGCCAAGCTGAGCATCCCAAAATGGAGAATGGGTCGTTCAGGGAGGAATCTGTGAATTTGTTGAAATAGGTCTTGCTGCCTCGGGTTTGTTGTTGATGTTAACACAAGTCCATCACGCGGCAACTAAAACCCAATTTTTCTTCATGAATCATTTTCCCTGTCATCAACATAGAAGAGAACCTGCAATCGATATCCAACTGATTCTTCGCGATGGTGTCTTCTCTTCTATTGGCTGGCTCTCTTGTCAGTCTCACCCAGGCAGTCTCTCTGCCTCTGTCTACGAGGGGCACAAACTCAACAAAAGCGTTCAGTTGGGTCGACACGAAACCGACAAAAGACCTGCAATACTACGACTGTGGTAGCGGCTTCCAATGCGCCCGTCTCGAAGTCCCGCTCGACTGGGCAAGCCCAGCCAAGAACAGCACCGCTGCCATCGGTATTGTCAAGCTCCCGGCTGCAGTCCCGGATGACGACCCATCTTTCGCCGGCAGCGTCCTCATCAACCCCGGCGGACCAAGCGGTTCCGGCACCGCTTTCGCCTACTCCTGGGGCCCCGGCTTGCAGAAGGTCATCGGCGAGAACTACGAAATCATTGGCTTCGACCCGCGTGGTGTCAACACGAGCACACCACACGCCGACTGCTTCAAGGGAGACCAGTTCGCCCGGAGGCTTTCTCAGGAGCGCACTTCCAATCTTCCACCCATTGATGACGCCATTGGGTATCATTGGGCGAGTGCTTCTGCTCAGAGTGCTCTCTGCGAAGAAAATGGTGCTGATAGCATCTGGGGTCACATGAACACCGCGTCCGTTGCTCGCGACATGGTGGAGATTATCGATCGCATTGATGACCTGCGTTGGAAGGAGTCAGGCAAGGCTAAGCCTAAGGATGCTGAGGCAGCTCGCCTCAACTACATTGGCATCTCTTATGGAACTTTCCTGGGGAACACATTTGCTTCCATGTTCCCTGAGCGTATTGAGAGAATGTGGATTGACGCTGTGGTTGATGCTGATGATTTCTCTGCTGGCGTAAGTCTATGCTTTCTTTAGTGCATTCATGCGATGCTAACTGTCTTCCCAGACCTTCCGCAACGACATCAACGATGCCGAGAAGATTGTTGACCAATTTTACGAGCTCTGCTTTGAATCTGGGGAAGATTGTCCTCTGATTGAATCATCTGACAAGTCCGGCGCAGACATCAAGGCTCGTGTCGCCGACGTCATTGACGACATGGACACCACGCCGGTGTACTTTTCTTTCAACGATCGGCCGTATATGCTTACATCACCCATTATCCGTCAAGCGATCTTCTCCATGTTGTACGGTCCATTGACCTCATTCGAGACGCTTGCTCTCGGTCTCGGCGCTCTGATGAATGGCAACTACTCCATTCTCACGGCATTCCTTCCCTCGGACTCGATCAAACTCGTGTGCGACGCTTCCGATGACGACGAACTTCCCCAGTACAACTGGGACACGGATGTCCTGGCAGGCGTTCTCTGCTCCGACATTGTTGATGAGGTGGTTGATCGCAACATTTCCTTCTATGAAGAGGTCGTAGCCTACCTGAAGAACCAATCCGAGACAACCGGCACTGGCGTGTCGGGAGCAATCCCAATCGCTTGTGCTGGCCGCAAGCTCCGCCCGTCCTACCCTTTCACCGGACCTTACACCAGCCCTGCAGCAAATGCCAACGACACGAACGCACCCGCCGCGCCGCTTTTGATCACATCCAGCCGCTACGACCCCATTACCCCTCTCAGAAACGCCTTCCATGTGTCAGAGGGGCATCCTGGATCCGCTGTCGTTATTCAAGAGACTTCTGGACATGGAGCAACGTCCAACCCAAGCGAGTGTCTTGTAAAGATTGTTCGGGAGTACTTTTCGGAGGGCAAGCTGCCAGAGAGCGGTACCGTCTGCGAGTCCACATGCCACCCGACAATTCCTGCTGATAAGGAAAACTGCACCTCCATTCTCAACTCCAGAGACGTGGAGTACATGCTTCCTGCTTTGGGAGAGTTCCATTGGTTCTAGGTGTAGAGCTTTATCGCGCCCGATAATGTCCGCGGGTGTTAGTGTGTCTGTTGAAAGGTTTTGCATAGTATACCTGCGCGCGCTATCTTGTTCCTGCGATTGATGTTCATTGTATATAATAGCTTAATATTACAAACATCTTCTGATACGACCTTAGTGCTTTCCCTTGAATAGAAAGCATTCATTTTGATTGTGGCAACTCGAACGAAGATCTAAGAACAGATGGGACCTTCGAAGTTCCTTATGAAAGTCCCCTAAGCATCCGCAAGAATATCATCCAATGCTTTCTCGCTGATCATGAAAGTAGCCAGTGTTGGCACCTCTCCAGGCTGGACCGGAAAGACGGATCCATCAACGACCCGAAGCCCCTGTATTCCACGCACGCGGAAATTGGAGTCTAACACAGCCATCCGGTCATCATCTGCCCCGATTGCGCAGGATCCAGTAACATGATGAGAGTAGGTCTGAGCTCGAAGGAAAGCCTTTTGCTCCTCGTTCATGCAGCTCGTAGCACCTTGACGACAAGGTCGGTGCTCAGTGAACGTGTTGTCAGTGAGGTTGGTAAGAACGGACCTCGCAAGGTTGATCGCCTCCACCATAGAGTCAAGGTCGGCGTCATCGCCTTGAGAAAAGAACCCAAGATGTATGTTGGGAGCCTCACGGGGATCGGTGGATCTTAGTTTGACGGTGCCGTTGATGTTTCGCGGGTGGATCTGCATGAAGCCACACTCAAACTCGTTCTCCGCCCAACCCGGCATACCGGGGAAGAAACCAATGAAGTTGAAGCTCCCGCAGTAGAAGTGTATATCCCGCGTGCGCTCGGCGACCGAGGTTCGCATGAACATGTCCCAGAACCCAACTACTGGCTTTTCGAACGTGCCGTAGATGACTCCCTCGAGGTTGTCGTGTATGTTAATGCCGACACCAGGAATGTCTTTGACGAGAGGGATGTCAAACTTTGACAGCTCGTCCGCTGGGCCGACACCGCTAAGTTTGAGAAGTTGCGGGGTATTGAAGACACCGCCAGCAATGATGACCTCCTTCGACGCAAAGGCCTTGCCAGGGACCCCGATCTGGGAAGGATCATGACGAGGATCTGTTGAGTAGAGGCTTTGACCTTGAAGGTACTCTACTCCAACCGCACGTGGCGCGGTGTTTCCATCTGCGGGCTGGTCGAATATGATCTTCGTCGCAAGGGTGTTTAGTTGGAGTGTCAACGGGAACTTTCTCTCGTCATCCACGGTCGCCCGAATGTAATTACTTGGACTGGACCGCACACCATTCCGAGAGTGGGTGTGAGGTGTAAACACCCCGAGGAGGTTATCACGTTCCCCGTCGTCCGAATTGATATCCCTCCGCAGTAGCTCCGCAAGCTCGGTGGAGTTGATATCTGGCGGATACCCGAGAGCTGTGGACGCATGCGTAGCCAGTGTAGACACATCCGACTCATTGAGAGCCCAGGAGTAGTCACTTTGAGAGGTATCGAGATATCCCGTGAAGCCGTGAGATGCAGTACTTCCGTTGACAAGATAGTTGCATCGCTCTAGTCTGACAAGATACTTGCGCATGTTTGCTGGCGACCATGTCTCATCTCCAGTCAGATCTGCGATGTCCTGCCAGTCCACATCCGCAGGCAAAGAGATTGTAGCCGCGTTATGCATAGCGCAGCCGCCAAGTACACCAGCTCGAGGATAGTAGACGCCAAGTCGCGTAGAGCCAGAAGGTGGATCCAACCCAACGTAGAAGTCGCCGTCGGTTGTGTTCCAGGTTGTGAAGTCGTAGAGCTTGTCAATCTCTGGCGTGTCTCGCGTGACGAAGAAGTCCCATCGCGTGAGTGGATCATTGATAGCCGGTGTATTGTTGTAGACCATGTATGAGTTGACATTATCAGCTTGGTCGTCGCCAGCTTCAATGAGCAAGACTGTGTGGCCATCCCGGGCAAGATTGGCAGCGAGCGGACCGCCACCTGGACCGGATCCTACTACAATGTACTCATATGTCTCAGGAACATCTGAAAGTGCTGAAAGGGCTCCGTTGAAGTACACAAGGAGGATCATCAACAGACAAGAAAATGTCATTTTGAAATGTCGATGTGGCGAGCTTGAACTTCGATCTGGGTCGGATGCTTACTGCTGTCGGCCACGTTGACGGGAAGCAAAGCATTTTCTTTTTCTTTTAACAAGCTCAAAAGTCTCCCCTTTATGTCCAGAATTGTTCCATAAGCTGACCGAACTTTCCGTGCTTTTGCTCGCCAAGTCATGTTTTCCCTAGACGGTAATTCAACCGGCTTTGAGTTTACTCAAGCATACCATACCTTGCGTCGTCAGCACTGCGGGATGGAGGCGATGTGCTCTCGGTAGTTTTGAGCAACTACAAGTCTATACCAAATAGGCGAATATTGTTTACTATCTGTCGGCTCTTGTAATTTTTGCATTCCGCTAACTCCGTAATTCGCTGGCTCTCATGTGAGGGGGTCGGGATTATCCTGACTCAAAGTCTAAACCCGATCCCTGCGCACATCACTACAGTTGCACTGACTAGGTCTGGGTTTGTTTGCCAAGAATTGGCAACACTGGCAGGCTGGTTGAATGGCCACATGCTTCGTTTTCGCCATGGCTTTGAGGCGGCTTCATACGCCACAACGAGGGTACAAACTCGTTCTCGCCATTACAGGCTGTTTATGACAATAGCCATATATAATTTGTTTGGGAGCTTGGGGCGCTTGCCTATCACTTCGGGTCACGCCGAGAGGTTGTAAGAATAAAGGAAGACTTGTAAGGCTATCTAGGAACCTTCCTACTGGCGGCTTTCTATCTCAAGAAACTGCTGCAATGTATCTTTCACAGTTGCCTGCAGCGGACGGTACTCAACACCCAGAACCTCCACGATTTTGTTCCCGTCAACCTGATACAAGCTTTCCAAAGCCACCGTCTTACCGCTTCCCGGTATACCAACCGGAACTCGATTCCTGACCTCTGGCAAAGCTTCCCTGGCTACATCAGCTGCAGATTGCCAATCGAAGTGATGCCCCAGCAAGAATCTTTGGCCGCCAGCCTCAGGTGTATCCAAAGCTGCAACAAGCATAGCAGCTGTATCTCGCACATCCACGACTCCGGCCCACTGAAGTTCCGGGATTTCCTTGGCGTCTACAATTTGCCAAAGAAGCTTAGAAGTTGACGTAATCTCGTCCAAGTTGCCAATGTCCTCTAGGTGAGGGCCCAAGACCAGGGCAGGGTTCAAGCAGCTGAGATCGAATTTGGTCTGGTTGTCATTCATCCATGCCCAAACTGCCTTTTCTGAAAGCGCCTTCGATGCCAAGTAAAGAGACCCACGATCTTTGAGTGACGCCGCCTCTTCGAATGTCGCTGGGTTCCAGTCAGACTCGTCATAGACGTATCCGATGCGGGGATCCTTGGAGTTGTCAAGCATGGCCGCTAGGGACGAGACATGAACCACACGCTTCAAAACAGAGCCGCCGTACAGCTTGCTGGCTTCCAGGATTCCTGTAGCACCCTTGATAGCGGGATCCAACATGTCGCGAACATTGTCTTCGACATGGCCGTGAACAGGACTGGCAACGTGAATGACGCCTATTGTTGTTTGATCGAAGGCGTCGTGAAAGAGCTCGGGCTTGGTGAGGTCTCCGATGAGGATGGTGGTCAACTTTGAGCCATAGTCGTTGGGAAAGGTCCCGCGGACTTTGTTGGCAGCTTTCTGGGACCGGACTGTTCCTCGGACATTGTATCCCCGCTTCAAAGCCTGGTCAACGACGTGGAGCCCTAGATAGCCGTTTGCGCCGGTAATCAGGATGGTGCCCGGGTTGTCAGACATGCTAAGTATCGGGAGAAGGTAAATGGGAAAAGGCGGAGTGTTAGGAATGTGTGAAGATCTTAGATTTCAACCATGAAATGGCAGTAATGTGACTTTTGGTATGGAACTTTGGGTCTATGCAGTATTTATGCAGCCCAGTCACTAGATCGCTGGAAGTTCAAAGGTCACAACTGTCAACCGTACGATTTGCTTGGCAGGATCTGCGATGGGCAAAAGATAGATCTTAAATCCGGCTGAAGTCCGTAAGTTGTTTTATTTCCGTGAACTTGTTATTTAGTACTCCCAGAATCTTGGCACTTCGTTGCGAGTGGGAAGAGGTGGATATCAAGGACAAGGTGAGCACGTCAGGACCCATAGGCCATCGAGCGCCTCCCCAGCAAACGGGACCGAAGAGGCTCCATTCAAGTTAGCGGTCAAAGGTGAAAACTACGCAAATGTTTGCTCGGCCTCGGCGGCAACGGAAATGCCGGCCGGTACATCACGGAGTAGTCCGCAATTCCGAAGGCTCCGGACCAATCCTGGGGCTCCACGCTTCCCCGCTGCCATCTTCGCATGCGAGCACATATGATTGCTTCTGCATTTAGAATCCATTTTGTTCCTGACACTCGACGGAATGCTTTCTCGTAGAGACAGCCTAATTCTCCTGAGTCTGGGCGGCAATACTTCCTGTGAACTTCGTGATTACAATGAGGATGATAGTAGGAGGGAAAGTGATGAGGGCGGCGACATAATAACGGTAACGATGGAGATGACGACGGTGCTAGTGAACATAATTGAAAACGTCGTGGTTTAAGCACAGGAAAAGCAGGGATATATTCTTCTAATGACCAGAATATGTGTTGATGTGGCTAAAGTTCCTCACTCGGGGCATCATAGAGCCTCGATCGCCAGCGACAACCGAAAGCAGGCTCCACGTTGAAGTCCAACCAATTCTCGCGCTCGAAAGCAGACATTGCCATCCCAATCGCAGCGGTGAAGACTGGTGCGAAGGACTGGGCGTTGTCAACCACGTCTACACCAACAACAGCCTTCAACGTATCAAGAAACTCTCCATCCATTACTGCATCGCCATAAAGAACAACTCGTTGAATCTTGTCTGGCATCGGGTGTCCGTAAAGATCATATCCCAATGGTAGCTTAGTAACCTCTGCAAGTAAGGCTTTGACGGCTTGGAGATGGCCGGGCTGTTCCCGACGATCCGCGCCGAGCTGCTGGTCGTAGACTTGACGTAAAACGTCCGCAACTCCTTCGTCGTCGGCGAACAGATTAACGTTCAGCCCAGAGTCGCTGTAATCTACTGATAGAACGGCTTGCGTTTCGTAACGCGGTGTGCTTGGGTTATTGATGCGGTTGGCCCACATCACCAACTTCGCAGCGCTCAAGACCCGATGGGTTAGACGAAGGCCAGCCGATTTGATTGCTTTGTTGATGATGTAGTCTTGATACTGCCAAGTCTGGTCAGGGACGACTACGCCGGCATAACAAAATGTTGTGCCTAGGTAAGACGCGACCGATGACTGTAGACTCCGCAAAAGACCCTGGCAACTGTCGAAGTCTGGATCCCTCTCGCAGATAGCAAGACCGAAAGGCTGCAGTGGAGGGCACACAGCGTTGCGCAGCAAGGACATGCCAGGTAAGTCTTCAACGATGGACGTTGCGTTGTCGCCTTTGCGCATGAAAGACTTGTACGCCGGGCTTCCCTCGATCCGAGCTACTTCTACGTGGGACCCGTTCTGGAAGAAGATGGCTGCGGTTCTATAAAATGAGTCAATTAAATCGGGTTCGTAGGAGGGCGTTTTGGGGTCTCGTACCCATAATCTGGCGTGAGGCTAAAACCAACGCCAGGGACCGGTGGATGCGACAATGATGATGCTGCCGCGGCGGCTGTGGCTATGAGAAGCCAAAAAAGGCAAAGACGGGACACATGTGTCTGGACGGACATGATGTCGTCGGGTTGTCCGAAATGGTGATGATGTCGAAATTTGGCTAAGAGTGGAAGAGATGTTTATTGTTGTTTGCCGCGTTTGTTTCGTCACCGTTGGGCTTTTGATCCTGTCTGTAAACGGAGCGCAGCGACACCTGTGGGTCACGTGAGTACAAATGCGCACCGCGGATCTTGACTTGGCGTTGGTGCTTAAATATGTGTTGCAGCGCGTTCGCGTGGCTGTGTAGATGAACTGATTGGTGCGCGAGTTGCTATTCGTGATGGGGTTCCAACACTATTCGTATGCTTTTTCTCCTGGTCGCAGAGGGGCTGTGTGCATCAGCCAGCCCCATGGTGGTATTCAGTATTGCAGCCTAGCTTTCGCCCTCTTTTTGTCATGGGCTAGCCATACAGGTGTCTCCGTGATCTATCCTGGCCCCCATCGCAAATGTCTCCATCAGTGTCATCCTTCAGTGGACAAGGTGTGCTCGCAGGCGGCAGACTGCTCAAAAAAGAGGAGAGGCCCGAATTAAGCGCTGCCGAGCTACTGGAAATGTCCACTCCAGGTTCCACCAATTCCAAGATGTATCTTATCTTGAGGCATGCTGCTCGGAGCTGAGCCTGGGGGCCAGGCTTTTTCGCACTCTTTGCCTCTACCACGCAGGACACCATACTTTCCTGGGGAGAATATGCCCCCATTCTGGCCTTGGCCGTTCATCTTGATGGTGTTGGAACGCTTAGATTCAAGGGGCTGTGAGATTCGCAAATAGATGCAAGTCCACTTTCAGGCTCAAAGCTCTCAGCTCAGTTGCTCAGCTAGAAATTAATACACGCAGGGCAACTCTTCTTCTTTTGCCCAGACTTCGTGGATGGACAAGGTATATATATCCTAATTGAATAATCATCATTGGGAAAGCTAGACACTCATCCTCAACCTCTTCTCTAATCTTCTGAGTATTCATTCCAACACTCGTAAGACTACAACAAAGACACCAGAAACGACTTCAAACGACAGAGACGACAGAGACGACAGAGACGATAGAGACGACAGAGACGACAGAGACGACAGAGACGACAGAGACGACAGAGACGACAGAGACGACAGAGACGACAGAGACGACAGAGACGACAGACGTCTCCAGCGGCACTTCCCCTATTATATACAGGTTCACCATGAAGATCACATCTCTTGGTCTCTTGGCTTGTTTGGTGGGATTATCTCTTGCGGTCCCTCACATGCCCAGAGATGTTGATCCCGAAAACCCCTCCGCTTCTGACCCAAAGACGCCCCCTTCTTCCCTCAAAGATCCTCCACGGCCTCAATCCGTCGGTCAGAATCCGTTTGCTGGGAAGTCTGTTACAGTCCCCGGCTCTTGCGGTAATCTCTGGAATCCATCCGAGACATGCCTTCGCGACCTCGAGGCTCAGAACGAGAACGTCGGGACATACGCTGGTGATCTCAAGTTCGAGGATAACAGCTGCGACGACGGACAGAAGCTCGCACTCGAAATTGCCGCCTGGGATGCCTTGACACTTGCCAACTTTGGCGGAAAGAATCCACAGTCGGCAAAAGAGATTGCGACGTGGAGGGCTTATATCGGTCCTGACTTTTCCTCTCAGCAGGGCCGTATTGTGGGTATGGAGGTTTCCACACCTAAAAACGCTGTGACAGTGCTGCTTACACCATAACCTACAGATAACCTGCGCCGGATTCAGGACCACAGGCCCAAGAAGAAGTTTGACATTATTGCCAGTTGCAAGGACACTAAGGGATGGTGCAAGGCAATCACAGGCGGATCGGTTGGCGGCTACGCTTGGACGGAGAAAGGCTGGTTTGGCTACACCTTTCAGCATATTACTCTGTGTCCGATCTACTTTGGTCTCGACTCTCTGGAAGGGAAGTTCGAGATGATTGAGGAAGCTCTGGCGAGAGGCGACACGACGTACGCCGAGATTGCAGACTGGCAGAAGAACAAAGGCCAGTATTTCTTGCACGAAATGATGCACCTGGATGCCGTTGGCCAGCCTCACAGTAAGAAACCCCTCAAAATATCAGTTTGCCTTGACTTCTCAGAATCGCTGACAAAGGACGCTTAGTCTCGGACCAGTATCTCAGCAGCAGTGAAAACATCGGACCCAAAGCATACGGCCCCGCCGGCGTCTACACGCTAGCACAGAAAGACCTCAAAAGAGGCGGCGGAGCCACGCGGGCGAGCCTCAACGCCGACAGCTACGCATGGCTAGCCAACAGCCTGTACTTCTACGACGCGACGGGCTACTTCCCCAGGCCGTCGGAGGGCACGAAGGGTGCCGAGGCTGATAACATCTACTTCGTGGACCTCGGGGAATTCGAAGGTGAGGCGAAGGACGCCGAGATCGAGAAGCGCTTCAAGGCCGAGGTGGATAGCTTCTCAAGTCCTCCACCAACCCCTACCGACTCGTGCAAGAGCGATAGTGACTGCTCTTCACCGCTGTGCGCCGGCGGCGGTGCTGTCTACTCCTGCGTCGAGGGTTCCTGCCAGTGCGGATCCCCCAAGCCGCCGCCATTGTCGTCGCCGTCGCCATCGCCGCCCATCAACACTCCCCCGCCAGGCACAAAGTGCTTTGAGGATGTATCGGAGTCTGACTGTACGAGCAAGTATGAGTGCCCTGATGAGAAGAAAGTTGGATGTGTGAAGAACGGCCTTGCTGAAATAACTTGGTGTACATGTTTCTAAAGTAGCAAATGCGACGGGGTAGATTAGTATGGCTAGCAAAATCGTCATTATCGTCGTCATTATTATTATCTTTATCAACCGTCGTCATCGTTTACGTCTTCGTTATTGTCGTCCATCGTCGTCGTCCATCTTCGTCGTCCATCTTCGTCGTCCATCGTCGTCTTTCTTTAGTGGTATCTGTCGATATTGTTACTCCTATTGTTTTTATTCCTTCTGCTATAGTAATGAGCTGGGGTAACGTAGTAAGCAGGAAATGTAGTCGTACAGATACTCTGTTCCAGCGTCATGCACTTGTTTACTAAGGGTTTAGAGATCACTACACTGAGAAGATATACGTGAGACATAACAAATGTCTTTTTTGAGCTGAAAGATTTATTGGACTAGGGACTATGCTGCTATTAGAAATGATCGAGTGTAGAAGCCAACAGCAGTCACTCCTCTAGTACCCTTGCAAGCCTCCGCTCGCATCCTTTCGTTGGAGGAATAGTCTCTGAAGCCTACAAGCACCCCAAGCTCATTCATGAGTTTGCGATATTCAAACTGTTTTCTCGGAGCGGATGGCATAGACTCCATTATCGCGACGAATAGCGTAAGCATCTTCGCCACGGCGGATAGCGTAGGCGTCAGCATCCTCGTCGCGGCGGATAGCGTACGCATCCTCATCACGACGAATGGCGTAAGCGTCGGCATCCTCATCGCGGCGGATAGCGTACGCATCCTCATCACGACGAATGGCGTAGGCGTCGGCATCCTCATCGCGGCGGATAGCGTACGCATCCTCATCACGACGAATGGCGTAGGCGTCAGCATCCTCATCACGACGAATGGCGTAGGCCTCTTCATCGCGGCGGATGGCGTAGGTGTCGGCATCCTCGTCACGGCGGATGGCGTAGGCTTCCTCATCGCGACGACGAATGGCATACGCATCCTCGTCACGGCGAATGGCGTAGGCGTCAGCACCCTCATCGCGACGAATTGCGTAGGCGTCTTCGTCGCGGCGGATAGCATAAGCTCCGTCATCTCGGCTCACATGTTGCTTGGGTGTACTGCGAATGGCGTAGTCCCTGGCCTCAGTCACTGGGGCAGCAGTGACGGCAGCGGCCAGCATGAGAAAGGTGAGGGCGTACTTCATCCTGAATGTCGTGATGCTTTGATGTGAAGCTTGGATGGAAGAGTTGGCAAAGTCCAGATTGGCAGTTGAAATGATGGGTAAATTGATCTTGTGTGCCTTGTTTGAAGTTCTTAACTCTCGAGAAGGTGGTTATCTGTCTCTTTATACTCTCCAAAGAAATCATCTCGAGACTTCCCCGGATAATCACGTTTAGTTAGGTAGAGATGTCGCTCTGCCAATAACCCGTCTAAGTGACAAGCCCCTCTCTTGTTCGTTGGCATTGTCTATTGTCGGGACTCAACCTAGAGCTGGCTGTGGATGTCGCCATTGAGAGAGGTGAAAGCCAGTGTGACTGACTGATGTGGGCTACTACTCGGCTGCCGGTCACAAGAGTTGCGCCTCGCCACTGCAGGTTTCAAACCTGAACACATCACCATTCACGCTCGCCCGAGTATTGAGAGCATTTCTGCAATGTGAGTCTCGGGGACCAATTGCCCGAGTCAATCAAAGCGGCTTGGCCGACACCCTCGACGTCCGTCTGATGATGTGTTTTCCGCAGTCATCGCGCATCTCGTAGTCACCTTCCATAACCTGTTAGACTCCTTGGTCGTCACGTCTACGGAGATGACTCGAATTCACTCTTCCAACTGTTCGTGTGTCTTTCAACCTTACAGAACTGTTGGTGCAAGGTTGCAATGAATGCGTTGAAGCGGGGAAACTCATGCATGTGTGAGAAATTGAGGGGTCGGTAAGCTGACAGCGAGAAGCGCCGAGACAAGCATGAAGCGATTCCCAACGAGGCATTTACTGAACATTCCGGGGGCGGCCAGTTTTGCTGATCCATCTTCTCCAAACGCAGTCCCTTCAGCACACGTATCTTCACGTCCATAAGCCGCGACGTAGCATTGCAGTCTGGGCAATAGAGTCGCCAGGAAAGGAGGGTTCCGGTTGGACACAGAATCATGCTCGTGCATAACACTCCACACAGTATGCGGCACGTAACTATGGAAAGAATCGAATCGGCCTCTCTTGCCCTGCGCAGTTGGCCCAGCGGCCCGTTCCACGCCGTTTGAGGGGTGCATGCATATGGCGCCATCCAGTCAAATATTCTGAAAGACGGAAAGGGATACGAACGCACTACGCGGTTGGATTAAAGTCGTGATAACACCAAGACCTTTAGCGAACGCAGGGTACTTTTAACCCATTTTAGGCCTGAAGTCTCGGCGCTCTCGGACTCTCCAAATTGCGTTATCATGAGGACTCTGATGTTCCCCCTGAAGAAGTGGACAGTGTTTGATCACGCTCGTTGCTCTGATCTGGGTCATTCCATTTTCGCCTTACTCCCTGGGCATTCTGTATTCATTTCTGAGCTGCCATGAAGCCAATGCATATCGACACAGAAGACTGCGAAGCAGCTGTACCATTTCTCGACGAGCAACCGTCTGTTACCGGCCATGTCGAAGGCCACGCCCGTCGTCGATCAGAATTGAAGTTTTCCCAAATTCCCGACAAAGGACACAAGACCAAGAGGCTGTTCTGGCCTACGTATCTCAATGTTCTCCTCTTTGTTGTGTCTGTTCTCATACTCCTCAAAGCCGGCGCCAAAACAGACTGCGCATGCTCATCTACATCTTCGTCAGCAGACGAAGCGATGAGATACACATCCAGTTGGTCTCCTATGTTTGACCATGTGGATCTCTCTCCTCATCTGACTACGGTTGACGGCACCTTGTACACTCACGACAACGCGTCTGTCTATCGCGGCGACCCATCGCCAGACACAGACGCTGCGTGGGATGATCTTGCGGCCGAGGCCTTCGAGGTCATCTTAGTCAACTCCAGCACAATGAGGCGAGCAGGATACAATCCTGATCACTATTTCAAGGCGCCTTCGTCCTGGAAGTCGCTGACCAAGGCTACAACAAATACGGCAACAGGGCAGCAGGACGCAGCAACGCAGGAAGATCTCTTCCCGGTGCAAATCGATATATTCCACCAGATTCACTGTCTCAATGCCGTCCGCAAGCAAATGCACTTTCAGCATTACTATGCAGACAAGTTCCCGGACGGTCACCCGGATGAGATGCATTGGATGCACCTAAAGCACTGCCTTCACATGGTTCTTCAAAGCCTGACATGCAGCGCCGATGTAGATATTGTCCCACATAGATGGGTTGAAAAGGACGAGGTTCCTTTTGCTCAGTTCGGGATTACGAAGAAATGCCGGAACTTTGACGGACTGCGGGAGTGGAATCGTCAAAATGCTATTGAGAATGTGCGTGCCGTGTGGCCCCGGACTAAAGAGTCGATGCCAGACGATGCCTTCGTCTGGCCTGGACATGGAGAGTATGGTGTAGGGAATTGATGTATCTATACGTGATGGCTGGAAATGGACCTCCGCAGTGGAGTTTGGAGGTTATTGTCAGACTGGTTTTGTATTGTTAGTGAAGGTCGTCCCAAGCCAATGATACAATATACGTGGGCGCGGTGGCATCATCCATACTTGGTACCACACAGGCTTGCAACGATTTGAAATACCGGTAATTGGGATGAATTATATTAATACGCGATAATTATCAACTCTCAGCCTTTGTATCGTACGCAAGCGTCGGCCATGTCTGCCACGTCCATAAGCCCTAAATCACTGGCTGTCCCATAAGTCTCTGAATAATGACTTGGTTTCCAGCAGACTCGCAGGATTTCCAATCTCAGCAATGTACCCAGAGTCCATCACAACTACAACATCGAAATCCAGAATAGTGCTCAATTGATGAGCCACAGCAATGACGGTGACTTCTTTGAACTCATCCTGGATGACCTGTTTCATCATGCTTGCGGTATGCTGGTCAACACTAGACGGCAAGTCAGTCATTCGGTCGAAACGCTACATCCTCAGAAGTCGCTATGAAGGATCCGACTCACCTGCTTGTTGCTTCATCCATGAGTACAATCTTACTTGGCTTTAGAACTGCCCGACATAAAGCCAGCAATTGCTTTTGGCCCTGGCTGAGGTTGTCCAAGGTAGCTGCAGCATGAAGCCCGCCAGCGTCCTCAATGACTTGCCACATTTGAACCTTCTCCACCGCTGAGCGTAGAGATTCATCAGAAATAACACCTGTTGGATCAAGATTCCTGGCTACAGTGGCATGGAAGAAAAACGGCTCTTGAGGGATCGTGTTGATTGCAGATCGAACACCTGATGGATGCACCGAACCAACATCGACTCCATCCACCACAATCGATCCTGAAACCAAGTCGGCCATTCTCGTCAAGGCTGCAATCAAGGTGCTTTTACCGCTGCCGCTGCGCCCACAGATAGCAACCTTCTGGCCAGGGGTTACATCGAGGGTGAAGTCCTTCAGTGCGAAACTGACTTTCTCAGTGCCAGACAGCACGTAGCTCACAGTTGCTGCGTTGAAGCTGACGCGGCCTTCCTGCGGCCATTCTGGGGGTGGCGTTTTGTACACAGCTATGTCGTCTCCAGGGTGGTTTTCGGAGGGTGTATCTTTCTCAAAAGCTTTGATACGAGAGATTGCAGTAAGAGACGTCTCGAGGTTCGTGTAGTTGATGACAATCATCTTGAGCTCTTGGCTGAGAGACATGAGTTGGATGAGGGCAACTCCCAGCAGGCCTCCCGATGTAGATGGCATCTTCGGCGCAATCGCAGCTACAAGGATCGCCATGATTGCTATTATAAGTTCCAAAACAAGCTGCAGCCACCTCTGAACCATGTACAAAAGATACACAGGCTTCTGAGAGGCATCCACGAGGTCATGGTTTGCCTCGATGGACTGCGCGGCCCAGCCGAAGGCGCGAATGGTGGCCAAACCCTGTACTGTCTCCAGCAGATTTGTCTGCAGCGGACTTCTTGCCTCAAGATCGAGGAAGCGAAGCTGTCTGGAGGTCCTCAGATAGAAGCTCTGGACGAAGTGCAATGTGACCAGCAGGAAAGGATAGGCGATAGCTACATAAGGTGCCGCAACCGCTATCAAGATCATCTGGACCAGGGCCACGAGACCTGCCGAAAGAGTTTCCAAAAGAGACATTGGCATGTCTCCATCCACAAGAATGATATCTTGGGAGAAGCGATTTGTCGTGATACCCGTGTCAACGGCACCGAAAAAGGATTGAGGCGCCCATATCATCGCCTTGAGTAGGACGTGGTGGAGCGAAGTGCCGGCTTTGACAGCGAGGGTTGTGAGTGAGAAGCCAGAGAACAAGGCGAGGAATGCTAGCGCAAGCACCTGGAAGGCGGCGTAAACACCTAGATAGTAGCCGTTCTGGCCGTTGCTGTCAGATGACCCTGGTACGGCCGAGGACCAGAAGTTAAGCCAGACGGTGCCGATTGTCGAGAAGACAGCCCAGCCACAGGTGAGAGCTACGAAGACCATGACTCGCCAGAAGCCGATGTGGGACGCTAGATATTTGTAGATGGACGCATCTCCAAGTCTTCTCGTCAAGTCATCTGCCGGCTCGGCAGCAGCCAAGTCATCGTCTCCCTTCGCAAGGGACTGGTTGGCCTCGTTTCCGTCTCTGGTGGCTCTGTCGCTAGTTGCTTCGCGAAGCACGTCGCCACTTGTGCTGCTCTTTTCCTGGATCACGAGTGACTTGATGTACGAAGACTGCTCCCGTAGCTGTTCGTATGTTCCCGCCTCAGCCACATGTCCGTCGAGGCCTAGGACTATGATGTGGTCTGCTCGAGGAAGAAGAGAGACGTCATGTGTGCAAAGCACGATGGTGCAGCCACTCTGACGCAGTAAGCCTTGAGGGCCCATTGCGCGTTCGAAGACCTTGACTTTGGTTGTTGCATCAAGGCCAGAAAGGACATCGTCGAAGATAGCCATGCGCTTTCGTGCATAGAGTGCCCGGGCTATCGCCACCCTCTGCTGCTGTCCACCACTCAGACGGGTCCCTTTGCTACCAACATTTGTAGCTCTACCTTGCGGAAGAGCTGCAATGTCGTTCCCCAAGTCCGTAGCATGGATAACCGATTCAAGCAAGGTGCTATCGAAGCTTGAGAACCCCGTAATGTTGTCAAGGAGTGTCCCATACATGATGAACGGTTCTTGGCCACAGAAAGCAATGTCCGTGTTAGCGGTTTCACGGACAGAGTCGAACATCTGGATGTCTCCTCGGAAATGTGGCAGCTCGCTAATGATAGCTCTGGCTAAAGTGGTTTTTCCACTTGCCACAGGTCCGATGATCATGGTCAACTGAGAAGCTGGGATGTCGATGTTGACATCTGTCAGGACCGGCTTCATCTCTGACCATCCAAGCTCGCCAGCACGAATGACCACGGCGCTTCTAGGCCGGGTGAGAGACGATTCTTCAGATTGGACTTCGGAATTGCTTGGCGAGAAGTTGGTTTTCCTTGGCTCGGCATGAAGGTACTTCTCAACTCTGTTGAGACATCCAAGTGATGCCACGAAGAGCGGGATCGCCTGGAACAACCACACCAACGGCTGCGTCATCAGCTGTAGCAAACCGAGCGACGTGAAAGCCTTAACGGTATCCAGCTGCTCGCCAGCACTCTGTGCCTGTAGTACAAAGACCAGGAACGTGAAGACAGGAGACAAGAGCAGCGGCAGAAAAGCGATCGTGGCAGTAAGCACCTCGATGTGGCGGAAGTGTCTAGCAGCGTGGAGCTCTGCCTTCCTCAACTTCTGGAGCAGATCATGCACACTTTCCGAAAGTCCAAGGAGCTTGATGCTCTTCATGCCCGCGACAGCCCTTGCGGTCATGGCGACGCGTTCTTGCGTCGCTTCCATCCACGAGACCTGGGCTTTATCCGCGAACGCACTCATCAGCATTGAGCCGAGGCTTGACACAGTCGCAACGACTGCCGGAGCCACACAGGCTATCCCAAGCTCCCGATACAGCAGCCAAACAGAGATGGCAACCTGTACGGTGTTGGCCCATATCTCGTGGACATCTTTGAAGCCTGCAATGATACGTTCCATATCAGTACTGATCAAAGGAACAGCCGCGGTCGTGTCGCAACGAGCAGGATCGATGCCGAGCGTCTTCTCATATACAGCCGCCAGAATGCACCCGCGCAACTTGACGAGCGACTTGTATGTCAGACGCCAGTAGATGCATCCTGAGATGGCTATGCCGAGGTAGACAAGCCCGTAAGTAATGATGAAGGCGTAGCCGGTATTGCCAACGAAGGTTGCTTCGCCAGCGAGATACCGAAGAAACTCGCGCAGCAGTAGGGGTTGGCAGAGAGTGAATGCGACTTGAGCGAGTCGCGGCATGACTGGCGCCATGATTGACCATCTAAGGGCTCCAAGAAGCACAAGAGAAAGTCTGGGGAGTGGCTTGTTTTGCTTGTTCCATATTGCATCAAAGGCGCGGGACAGGTGTGCTGTGCCTAATCCCTCGCTCAGAGGATCAAGATCGGTGGGTGCCAGGAGTGTCTTCCGGCCCTTCACCAAGATACCTCGAAGCCATATCAGAAGGCTACGACTGAATACGCCCGCCGTTTCTTCGGGAGTTTTGTGTCGCCATTCTGGGAGCAGAAGACTTCGCTTCTCGATCACTTCCAACACCAGCAGACCGCTTTTGAGTATCAAAGCAGCGGTGAACTCGGCCGGTATGAGAATAACACTGCTCGACTCGTCGTGTGCCTTGAGCCACAGTGTACGGGTCTGCACGGCATCAAAGCTCAGCGAGACGAGCAGGTAGACGTTGAGTAGTGTTGATGGGCGTGGCGAGTATGAATGTTCGAGCCAGGACAATGTCCCAAGCGCAAAGACATCCACCAATTTTAGGATGGCCGCCGCGATGCTGGCTCTTGTTCCGTAGAGTCCTGGATGAGTGTTGATCCATGAAGCGAGAAGAGCGACCTCGATCGCGCCATAGCAGGCGACCGCGCTGAGCTTCGCCCAGCGGAGCCCTGTGCCCACGGCGACTCTTTGGCTCTTCTTCTGTCTCGGAAACAGGACCAAAAGGCGGATGGCGGCCAAAAACAGAAACAGGCCTGACGGCACAGCGGAAAAAACGGTTTGCTCGAAGAGTAACGAGAAGTCGAAGTCTCCTCTGCAGCCATGGACAGGGCCGAACTCCGAATCGGCGCAGGCGGATGAGTTGGCCATGTTGCGCCCCGACTTCGACGTCTGTCTGGGTGGCTGGTTTTCCGCGGATTTCGGTGGATTGAGGGTGTGAAGTGGAAAGAAGGGAGAGGCTTCAATTCTGTCCAACAGCCAACAAGATGAATTGACCAACAACCCATGTCTCTCCCGCGGATAAACGGGAGAGCATCCCAACCCCTGCATCTCGGGCGGAAGAGCGCATGCATAAGCTGAGGTGGGATCCACCCGGTCAACGTTTAAGGCAGGAGGATAGACATGCTCATCAGCACAGTAAGATGATTTACTTGGCATACACTGGCTACGTATCCATACTGCATGGCCAACACAGCGCTCGCATAATATTTCAGTGCCACAACGAGAACTGGGGCGTATGTGTATTATTGCGAATACATCCTCTGTCCACAATGAGCTTCATTCATCTGGTTGTTGTTGATCCCGCAAGATGACCAGGACGACCTGCCTCCCCGCCGGTTTTCTTTTGCTTTCGCCTGATCTCACTCTTCTTACATGCCCTCGGCTCTATGAGACTGCATCAGCCATACTGAGCACGAGAAGGTTTTCAGATTCTTAACGATGCTTGGCAACATGCATAAGCACCTACAGAAGCACTGGCTTCGATGTGTACTGATCGTCACCATCCTTCCTCTGGCGATGTTCATAGCCAACGTGGTAGTTGAAATCACGCATTATCCAGCACGTCAGGTCATACAAAAAACTCAATCAACTGAATATGAGACACCAATTGCCCAGCAAGATTCCCAGGTCAACAAATCTCCAGCAGCAGCAACCAGAAAGGCTGAACTTGAGCACTTGTGGGGTTTCGACGTTCGTATAACCCGTTCCATAGACAGTTCTGTTGGGTGGTTCACCACCCCAGACGCACCACACTTCCACCTCACATCATCTGACACTTCAATCTGCATAGTGGTCCTACTCTGGCATTTCAACATTCGCACACCTCAAGCACGTCAAGTGTCTGACTGAGCCCGATGTTGCGTTTGACATCGGCATCATCGGCGCGCCGTTCGACACCGCTGTCTCCTATCGCACGGGTGCGCGGTTTGGGCCTCGAGCTATCCGCGTCGCTTCCGCGAGGCAGTCTCGTGCTAGAGGCTGGAACGCGAGGGCTGGTATCAATCCATACAAGTCCGGCTTGAAGATCATTGACTGCGGAGATATCCCGCTCGTTCCAATCGACAACGGAGTGGCGCTGCGCCAAATGACGGAAGCCATGACAGAGCTAGGCTCAAGACCGTCCAAGCCACGACTCTTGACGTTGGGCGGAGATCATAGTGTGGCTTTGGGTGCCCTGCGTGCTCTGCGCCAGGTTTATGGACAACCCATCACCGTGGTGCATTTCGATGCCCACCTGGACACATGGATCCCCCCGAATAGTGCGAGCGATTTCCCCTGGTTCTCAGAGCAGGGTCGTTTCAATCATGGAGACGTCTTTTCTCTGGCTTGGGAGGAGGGTCTCATTGCCAACGCCAGCTCGGCTCATGTTGGGCTGCGAACGAGGCTGTCAGGCCCTCAAGATGTTGTTGATGATGATGCTCAAGGGTTTATGCGGATTAGTTCAGATGAGGTTGATGTCATCGGTACCGATGGAATCACCAAACGGGTCAAGGAGCGCGTTGGCACCGGCCCAGTCTATCTTAGCTTCGACATCGATGTCGTGGATCCAGGACTAGCGCCTGGCACGGGAACGCCTGAAGTGGGAGGTTTCACTAGCAGGGAAGTCATTCGCTTGTTGCGGGGGCTAGAAGGCATTGACATCGTGGGTGCCGATATCGTTGAGGTCAGCCCGCAGTACGATGGACAGGGTGAACAGACAGCGCTGGTAGCTGCACAAGTGGCCTATGAGATTTTGACGAACTGGGCACTGGCCTCGAAAGGAGATACACCATGAGTTTGGTGCCAAGCCATGGAAGACTCTACTCAGAATTCAAGAGGAATGAATCCGCTGGTGCAGGACCCAGTGTTGGGACATCCCTTTGAGCTACTTTTTCTAAAGGTTCATCGTTGCGGTTATTGTGAAGTCCAGAAAGCTAGACCCAATACAGACTTAAATCTTTACCTATTTATTCATGTATTTAGCAATCCTGCTACTGCACGAAGTACATGCCAAAGTGCTTGTACTGTGTACCTTCTCGCAGGGTGGGCTTCGAAAGCTTATCAACATACTATTTGAAAATAAAGTCGAAAGTGGTTGCGCTAGAAGAAGCCGAAGATCCGTCGAACGGCATGATAGCTTACTGAATTAAACCCCTAAACTAGCCCGTGTCATTCGGCGAAGAGTCTACTGTACTCACTGACTTCTATAAGACGAGGCCGAGCATGACAGCAGAGAAGCAGATCATCGCAACAAAGATTAGCAACGTGAGGAACCAATTTCTTTACAGCTTTGGAGCCAACGTTCGAGCTGGAAAGCCGGTATGGTAAGGTTCCCATCACGACAGCTTATCGGTGGTTTGGGTTGTGTTTGGTGACTATACACAGGAACAGAATGAGTGGTGACGCGAGGAGACCGGCCGCCTATTGTGATGATAGTCAGCGAAATAGCATAAAGGGTGATGGAGTACATGCTAAGAATTCGGGCTCCGAGAAAATCCCAGAAATGCGCATAAAGCGATATCAACAATTGGTGTCTACTTTCCAGACAGAAGAGATTAAAATCCGTGATAAGTAGGACGGCTGAGTTTTCTGATACTTGTACCAGATCAAACCAATATAGTTTATTGTGCTTGATCTATTGTCAATTTTGAACGCGTGAACATCCATTCGCAAAGCGCACATAATTGGCATCTGATGATTCTGAGGGTGTGATCAGTTTCTGCAGCTGATAACAAAGGATATCATCTCCGATATTCCAGCTTTCCTGGCCTTTAAGATGCCGACTACTCACAGTCATTGGGGAAATGATGTTAACGTAAGACGAGACCCAGAAGAATACTAAGGAACGAACGAAATATTGAAGAGGAAGAAGGAAAGTGGAGGAGCCAGATCTAGCGACTTGGAAACAAGAATGTGGGGCTCACGCAACATAGTTGCCACTTTGAGAAAATTGTTCAATCGGCGTTGTGGCAGAGTGGTCTAATGCGCAAGACTAGAAATCTTGTTCCTTCGGGAGCGTCTGTTCGAATCAGGCCAACGTCGAATTTCTTTTGCCATTTTTGCCCTCCCTAAGAGAGTCGTCTTGTTTATGTTTCCTATGCCGCACTTCAATTAGCTGTTTCTTTCGAGTATTGGATTGAAATGCAAGGTGTTTGTGCTTCCTTTGTACTATTGTAGACTTCTTCTATTTCAATACCAGACCACTTGATATAAAACCACTGGAACCTAACCTCTTCTCTGGTCTATCTCATGTACATGTATTGATCGATCGATGACGCTACCTTGAAGGGGTGCCCGGCGCTGTCTTCCCCGTCGACGCGCCCTGCCAACTCTTCCCTAGTAACCCCTTCCCTGCGTTCTTCTTCTCCTGCTCTTCCATCTTCAAGACCAACTCCCCAAACCCACCATTAGCCCATCCAAACCACGCTCTCGTCCAGTCGTTCTCGTTCCAGCTGTTCACGCTCTCATGCAACACCCCCGTTCCCGCGGTCGAGTCCAGAATCATCGACACCTGCTCCTCAACCTCCTTCTCGACGTCCTTCACCCCGGATATCGGATCATACGCCGTCATCGCCGCGATCACCGCCGCCATCGGCCACGCTTTCCCTGGTCCCACGTGCGGTCCTCCGACGGCTGAGATGACCGGGCCCCGCATGAAGTACGAGTTGGCGTCGCTGAGGACGTACTTGCGCGTGTTACGGTAGATCTCGGTGTAGTCCCGCTTCTTCTCCCCCTTCGAAGGGCCGGGAACCTTGTAGCTGGACTTGGTGAAGTTCCACAGCGGCATAGCCAGCAGCGACGGCACGTTCGCGTCGTCCATCAGGTTCGCGCCCCCGAAGCCGTCGACCTCGTACGCGAAGATATCGCCGAACCCAGGCCGGTGCACGATCGCATCCTTCTCGATGCCCTCCCGGATCCCGTACGCCTGGTCGCGCATCGCGGCCGTCAGGTTCTTCGCCCGCTCGCCGGGCAGCTTGGCCATGATCTCGGACGCGTCCTCGAGGTACTTGGCCCACATCATGTTGGCGGGCACCAGGAACTGGAAGATGCACGCGTCGTCGGACGGCCGGAAGGCGGTGCGCACCATGCCGTTCTCCTTGATCGGGTTGCCGAGGCCGTCGTTGGTCAGCGTCTCGCTGCCGCGGTTCGTCCACCCCGTGAACGTCCACGCCGACTTCTCGACCTTGCCCTCCTTGGAGTAGGTCCCCAGCCGCATCGCCCCGGCGGCGGTAACCGCGGCCTCGACGGCGTCCATCCACACGTACTTGCCGAAGAATTCCCAGTCGCCCGTCTTCTGCGCGTAGGCCGAGGACAGCTGCAGGAAGCTCGCGAGCGAGTCGAGCTCCCACTTGCAGTCAAAGACCTTCTGCGGGTCGTAGGCGGGCATGGGGTGGTTGTGGACGTACGCGCCGTTGTGCGTGGGCGGGATGCCGCTCTCGGGCGGCGGCTGGAAGGCGTGGCAGTACGGCGAGATGACGATGTACCGCGAATGCGCGTTGATCAGCCCGCGCCAGAGACTGGCGAGCGAGTCCTTGTCCGAGGAAGCCTCCAGCAGCGGCAGGTAAGAGTACACCTGCGACGCCGAGTCGCGCAGCCACAGCGCGTCGATGTCGCCGGTGATGACATACGTGAGCTCCATGTCAGTAACCTTGGTCTCGCCCGTCTTCTCGTCCGTCTCGTTCGCGAAGCCGCGCCACTTGACCATGCTGTCCAGCGTCATCGGGTACGCGTTCTCAAACAGGCGGTACAGGTCCGGGTCCTTGATGACACCCTTCATGCGCGTGATGAGCGCCTCCATCGCCGGGGACGTGAAGGTGCGGCACTCCGGCCGGGGCCGGTTGAGCGGGAACTGGCGCTTGCCCTCGGACAACGGCCCAGGCCGGGTGCGCATCCAGCTCTCATACGACGGGCACGGCTCCGTGGAAACCGGGGGCGGGACGGCCGGAGCGACTGGCGGCGTTCTGCCGGAGGACGGCGTGGGTGCGTTCGCCGCTGCAGATGCATCTGCGGGCTTGCGGCCGGCGTCGGGGGGTTGCTTGGCTAACTCGCCGTCCTTGTTGCGGTACGAGTCCTCGCCCTCCGCGTCTTCTTTGAGCTTGTTGCCGGCTGCGTCTGGCTCGCCGTGTGCTGCTGCTGGGAGGTTGCCATCCTTGTTCTGGCTTGCTTGTTGGTTCTGCGCCGCACTTCCTGGGGCGGCCTGTTGTCCTGTGTATGCTGCAGGCAGGTAATCGCTGCCGAGGCCCGAATTATGGACCAGGAACAGAAAGACGATGGCGACGAAGGTGATGACCAGCACCCGCGCACGCCGGGTCTGTATGTTGCTGCTGAGGAATGCTGGCATCGTGGTTAAGTTTGCTAGGGGGTTATTGAATTCCCCCTTGACTGAGCCCTAAATCCAAACGCTTCTCCTCCTGGTCTTACAAGCCACTCTCGTCGTTGCTGGTCCAATCTGTGAGGTTCTCGTCGCGAAATAAGCAACAAAAAGACCAGCTTACCGACCAAAGAGAGTCTTTGGACGCTTATTCACTCGACAGAACAAGTCATCCTCCCAACGTTTCGAAAGCAACCGAAAACCTTCAGGCGACGGTGTCGAGTCTGAAAACGAAATGCAAGGGTCACCCTTATCCGGTCATCCCACTATATTTGGGCATTTAGCTGGCTCCATCCCGCTGTCTCGGTCGCTTCTTGGCAAATTTGAGTTCCCTCGCTTTTGGTGCCGCTACCCTTGCTAGCCGGCACTTTAACGAGTTTTGGGGCGCATAGCTCGTCGATAAAAGGGGGGAGATAATCCAGGGACGTCGGAGCTTCTGGCGGGGAAGGACGACTCGGAAGAGAGAGCGAGACTGAAAGGCTGCTTAGCGGCCGTAGCTGGTAGCCGGTAGGTTTTCTCTGCAGTGCCGTTGATTGCCGTTCATCCCAAATACGAATCCAATCACGGACGTGTGCCTCCGAATGGGCTGGATGCGCGACCACGCGACCCCCCAGATTGAATTGCATGCTAACTATTAAAAGGCAAGGTGGTGGTGTGCCGTGGCTGAACCACCAAGCAATTAGGAGTGGCCAAAAAGATGGATTCGACGTTGGCCTGATTCGAACAGACGCTCCCGAAGGAACAAGATTTCTAGTCTTGCGCATTAGACCACTCTGCCACAACGCCAGTTGATCGTGAACCCGCTTCTATGCGGGGATGGGGAAGATTGCGCCCCTGGAACATCAAGATGCGACAGCGGGGGAACCACCTGTGGTTTGTAGTGCTGAATCAAGCGACCAAAATACGACGTCTTCTTACGACGTTGCGTGAATGGTGGAATTATTTTTAATCAACATCGCTCAGAGTGGGACAGCAACTAAGGTAGACACATAGACCCATATGCTTTCATCTGAAACCTCGAAAACTCAATTGTCTCATACAACCTCAAAACAGCATCATCTGAGCTCATCATGCTGTTACAAGCCCTCCGTCGTCTCAGTACTTGAACAATCTGGGCAGAGTACCGTCCCTCTCCGCCTCTCTCGTCAGCTTCCTGTTCGCCAGTCCGTAGTACACCCGCAGCGCCGCACACCCGACGACAACGACAAACAGCAGCGCCGCGTTGGACCAGTGCCCGGTCGGGTACCCGATCGCCTTCTCCTCCGCCTTGTACACCCACACGCCGGGGATCTGCCCGAGCCCGGCCCCGAAGCTGACGTTCAGCGCGATCGCGAGCCCCGTCGACGCCGTGCTGAAGATGTTGGACGTGAGCCAGCCCAGGAGCGGCGGGATGCATGCGAAGGCCCCCGAGGCGCCGACGATGAGGCAGCCGTAGCGCGCGTTGTAGGCGTCCGGGGGTAGGACGGCTGAGACGACGAAGCCGATCGCGCCGATCAGCGCAAGGGCTGCGGAGTGCACGCCGCGGGCGTTGAAGTGGTCCGCGGAGTATGCGACGAGGATCTGGACAACTGGGAAGTGTCAGCATTATTAGTGAACATGTGTGAGACTGATGTGAAGTTTACCATAAGCCGCGGCATACGGCGGGACCGTCATCAATTGCGCCTGCAGATCCACGAATCCCAGACCCGAGGTGATTGACGGCGTGAACAGCGACAGCGACGAGAACGGGATCGAGATGGCGAAGTAGACCACATAGTGCCCGTAGAGGCGCCAATCCGTGAGCGTCGCCTTCGCGTCCGCCCACGACATGGTGCTGTGGCTGCTCTTGCTGCCCTCGTGGTACAACCGCTCAATCGCCAGATCCTTCTCGCGCTCGGAGAGCCAGCCTGCACTCTCGGGGTAGTCCGGCAGGAAGAACCACACGAAGAAGGCGGACAGACACGACGGGATGCCTTCGAGGATGAAGAGCCACCGCCAGCCCGACATGCCGTTCACCTGGTTCATGTGCCCGATGCCGTACGCGATCGCGCCGCCAAAGGCCCCCGCCAGCGTCGCGCTGGCCAGGATCATGGCGACCCGCACGCTGCGCTCGTCGTGCTTGTACCAGAACGTGAGGTAGTAGACCAGGCCTGGGAACAGGCCAGCCTCGAAGACGCCGAGCAGGAAGCGCACGCCGGTGACGGCCGGGCCGGTCTTGACGCCGCCGAGGCCGATGGTCACGGCGCCCCAGGAGAACATGAGGAACGCCAGCCAGCGGGAGGGGCGCAGCTTCTTCAGGAGCATGTTGGAGGGGACCTCGAAGAGGGCGTAGGCGATGAGGAAGATCATCAGCGCGATGGTGAAGTCCCTGTTGGACATGTGCGTCTCGGATTGCATGTCGTGGCCCGAGGAGGAGTTGAGGATCTTGGCGTTGCCGATGTTGGAGCGGTCGAGGAAGCAGAGGAAGTAGATGCCGGCGCATATTGGGATGATGCGCTTGTCTTGCTTCCAGAGCAGAGCTCTGTCTTCTTCGCGGGAGGAGGATACGGGCGAGGATGGGGCGATGTCCTGTCATCGTCATGTCAGCGCGACACTCCTCATCGTGAATGAAGTCTGTGATGCAGTACCTCTTTCATCGTCGGCGACTCGACATCGCGAGGGCCAACGCCCTTCTCATCCGTCGTCGCCATCTTGCTGTAGCTGTAGCTGTAGCTGGCGATGGTGATGTAGTTGGCCTTGACAAGTCTTCGCAACAGGGCACTCCCCTCAACAAGTCTTCGCGTGAAAATTGACTTTCAAGCCACAGGAAGAATCTGTTCCGCCCACCGGCAAACTCACTTCACGACAAAAACCTTCGCTGAACAACAAGCGACGACTGGACCGCCGCCCTTTTTGATCGGCCGAGTCCATCCAAACCCCGCATACGCGGGGAAGCTTCTAAGCTCCTCACACCCGCACTTCGTGCCGCCCAACCACCATGTCCCCGTGCCGTAGTCCCGCATGTCGGTAGTGTCGTCGGTGGATCTTCTTGTGTAAGATCTCGCGAATCAAAGGCGGTAGTGTGCTGCGAGATTCGGATTGTTTTGTTGGACTGATGCATGTGTGACCAAACTGGTCTCTACAAGCGCCGGGGAGTCACCGAGGCCGGACGATGTGGCCCGGGTGTTGGTTGACCGCTCATCGTGGACCCTGGATCGACTGCTTCGTGCAAGGAGCTGCGAACCAATGGTTTTGGTGATTGATATCGATGTTTGCTTTTTTTACGGTTGGTGCTCAAATGAGGTGAGGGGAAATGATGGCAGTACGATTGCATAAGCAGTTTTCCAGTTCAGGATTTGGAGAAGAGGAGGCGGCGTTCCCGCACCTACTACGCATCGCTCTACTCCCATCTTGAGTTAGTCTTCTTCTTACCCAAGCTATCTCGCTGCTCGACTATTCCCACCATCGCATCGCTCGTAGATAACTTTCCGCTTCATCAGCTTTCGTTCGAAGGGCGTACCATTCCGGGCACCACAAGTCTGCGCTTAGCCGCGATCGAGACAATGTCTAAACGATTGCGCCCAAGATAGATGACCTCAGATTCCAAGCGGCTCACACTTGCAGTTATTCGGGCTTAGGTCCTTGATCACATGCGCTCCGCGTAGCCACAAAATGAACAGAATTAGAACATGCACGAGCCCCAAATCCAAACTTCTCGAACAGCGTGTCCGATGAGTCCGTCGATACCACATCCACCGCCTTAGACCTGATCAGGCCTCGAGGCTCAAAAACACGGACTGTGCGGCGAAGCCACCAGCTCCCTCAAATTACATACAAGTACACAACACGCACAATCTCGACGATGCATTAACATCCAATTCCAACTCGCATTCTTCAGTGAATAACAAACCGTCCTTAGCCAGCCCTACGTGGCTTAACCCCTTGATAGTGGCGCGCCGATCTGGCGGAGCTTGTGCGCCGACTTTCACATGCAAGCTTCTTCTCTGTTTATTCCATTTTGAGACAGCTACTGCTGATAAGCGTGCTTGTGTTTTTTTTTTTTTTTTAATCTGGCATGGTAAACATAAACACCATGTCGCGCTCATCCTTTGCCGCAGGAAGGAATCTTTCCTGAAAGCCCCTCCTCCGAAGACAGAGAAACCACCGCCTGGTGAGAGAGCATCCTGCCGACATGGACAGCCCGACGATGGAGAACTTTATCGACTGCGCACATCATGCTGCGGTGTCCGACGAAGAGAACTTTCCTGATAGGAAGAGGCTTGTCATCTGCTGCGATGGGGCGTGGAACAGCTCGTATACTGCCCAGAATACACTCCTCTTACACCAGCGACTGACCCAACATACCAGGAACATTGGCAGCAATGCCATACCGACGAATATTAGTCGACTGTCTGCGGCCGTGGCACATAAATGCTGTACCGGCATGCCGCAGGTTGTGTATTACCACCGCGGTCCCGGAACCGACGAGTCAAAGACGACCAGCGTCCTCGAAGGTCTTCTCGGTCTAGGAGTTCGACAAGTAGATCGCCCCTTCATGATCTCTCAAATTTCATATTACTAACCTAGTTTGCCAACAGGACATTGTCGATTGCTACCGCTTCATCTGCGACAACTACAACCCCGGAGACGAGATCATCATCCTGGGCTTCTCCCGGGGCGCATTCACAGCCCGATCCATCTCCTCCATGGTCTGCTCCCTAGGCTTCCTCAACCGCACCGGCCTCCGCCATCTCGCAGACATTTACCAGGACTACCAGTCGTTCAACGAATGGACCAGCGAGTTCCTGTACGACCCGAGCAAGCATCTCCGTGCCTTCACTGTCGAGCAGCTGGGGAGAAGAGTCAAGAAGGAGTTCATGGATAAGATGGAGAGGATTGAGAGGAAACTCGACGGCCGGGGCTATGAATCTGATGAACGGAAGAAACAGCTCGGGGAGGAGTTCGCCAAGCTGTATGCAACATATGAGAGGAGGCTTAATCCAGAAGCGCTGAAGAAGAGGCTCGAGAGGGAAAAGGCGGAGCTATTCAAAAGAATGACGCAGATGAAGAAAGATAATGGGCAGATGAGGTTCCGGAAGATGGCAAAGGCGTACCGGGGACAGCTCTCCGAGGTAAGGAAGCTTCTTCTCCCTCCGATCGAACTCTTCACTGACAACGACAGTATCAAATGTGTCTCACGAGGAGGAGTAGCATGCAGGCCCAAACAACATTCGAAGCTGTGGAAGGAAGAGTGAAGGCAGTTGGTTAGTCTTCCTGCTTCTCTGATGCCAGATATTTTGCTAATACAGTCGATTGCGGCAGGCGTTTTCGACACCGTTGGTAGTTTCGGTATCCCAAAGATGCCGTGGTCCTTCTGGGAGGGCAGTGCCTCAGAGGTACGATATCATTCATATCGGGAGGGGTAAATTGTGAAAAGGGCGTGTTCTAACATACTCAGCAGCTTCGATTCGCCAGTCTTGATGTTCACCCCAACGTAGACCATGCCTTCCAGGCTCTCGCCTTGGACGAATCGAGGACAGCCTTTGCGCCAAGTCTATGGAACTTAAGCCCGAAGAATCACAACACTCAGCTGCGACAAGTTTGGTTCCCTGGATGTCACAGCAATGTCGGCGGGGGCTCTGAATCTCAGCAAATTTCCAAGATAGCACTAGCATGTCAGTCGATTTTATCCGCTACGACGCTTTTGCAAAGCTAACAAATCTTGCAGGGATGGCGGATCAACTCACATCAATCGGAGTCGAGTTCAGCAAGCAGGAAATGAAGCGCATCTTCCGCACCATCCCATCCCCAAGCGACGCTCGTCCCTGGGGTCTCGGCAAGATCACCAGCCCAGACAGCCTCGTCACAACACTCCCCGATGCCGCTTGGAACGCAGTCACCCTGCCATACCGAACCGTCACAAACCAATGGACAGAGAGCTCCACACGCAAGCCCGGCTTATACAGAGACGAGCTCCGCGACAAGGCCCTGGCCAACACAGTGGAACTCATCCACCCCTCCGTCCGCGTGCGCTATCTCTACCACGGCCTCGGCGTCGACGACTCGGGCGAGTGGCAATGCAAAGCCCTCTCCGGCCGCGGCTGGCAGCTCATGTTCGAGAAGAGCCCGCCCAAAGAGGAGAACATCCGCCCGGGCCGCGACCCGAACGTCATCGACCAGTACAAGACCACCACCGGCTCCGTCACCGCCGTGTACGAGCAGTACCCGCGCGACCACCACGAGTACTCCGCCGAGGAGAAGTTCATCAAGGCCGAGCAGCCGCTCGAGTCCGACCTCAAGACGCTGGACGCGCCTAAGAACACGTGGACGTGGCGGCTGCGGCACGGCGACCGCCAGCTCGTGCTGCCGGAGGAGCAGGTTGGCATGTGGGAGCGCATGTACATCGAGATCAACGATGACATGGTCAGGTGGCAGAAGATGACGATGGATGAGCGCAAGAAGCGGTGGAGCAGGGGCGACCAGATCAGAGACTTGGCGAGGGAGAGCGTGGCTTTTGCGTTTGATGCGGTTGATCAGATCGTGAAGACGGCGGTTGGTACTGTGTTTGGTGGGCCTCCGGAGAAGTATCTTCCTAAGGGCTACCCGAGCGAACACGGCTATCATGATTTCGTGTCGTGGCAACGCGGTCTAGAAGACGACAACTCGTTTGATTCAAGAAGGATCTCTGTTGGTTCTGAGGGATATGGGAGTTGGTGAGCATATGCTTTGTACGATTTGACGTTCCATGGGTAATGATAAAGTAAGTAAAGATGACGAAGGAACGCGATATTGGCCAGTTGGAGTTTGCTTTGGCTATCTCAATGTATCATAATTGCGAAAGGCGTTGGTTGGAGATTTTGGGAACGACTCCCCATAATATTATGTTTCTTGGTGACGACCGCAAAAAAAAAAAAAAAAAAAAAAAACNCAAAAAAAAAAAAAAAAAAAACGACATCCTCCGCATTCTATCTGTCTTTCAGTATTAGGAAAATCTCCTACCGGTATCACACATATCTCTGGCCTGGAATATGCGTCCCGCCCAGGTCCTCCGCCGATGCCATGCCTGTAAACCCAACACCAGCCCAGTCTCCCACCGATGCGCCCATCCCATCCATGAACAGTGATGGGTCAACGATGTCATAGACATCTGGCCCCCAGGCCATATCAAATCCCCAATTACCCATGGTCGAAAAGTTCGCTGGGATGTTCCCCTGCATCTCAACCTCGCCCATTCCATCCTGTTCGCCACCCTCATCATCTTCATCCTCCTCCTCCTCTCCTTTGGACACCATTTCGGCCCACCTCCTCTGTCTAATTTGTGCAATCCTGACCTTTGTCGCACCCAGAGTGTAAATGTTACCCCTCCACGGCCCAGAGTCAGCAGACACCGCCGCCATGGTAGCGTCGACCTCCTCCAGCTGAGTAGCCACTTTGTTGAGGATATCCGCTACGTCGATCAAGAGCGCCGGCTGTCTCGATAGCTGGGCTCTCAGCTCAGCGAGGACCTGAGGCAGACTTGTTTCCGGTGCAGACTGATCCTGCGAAGGCGACTTGGAAGATGTCGAAGGCGTAGAGATTGAGACAGGAGTGTTGGGGTTGATGGCTGCCTCCATCGCCGCCAGGGCTGCGTTCGGATTATCGCTCGACGGGTCGGCAATACGTGCAAGCTTTGAAGGTTCACTGTTACTTGCGGCGAGCCATGCCCAGCGACTCATCATCACCACCGCGTAGATCAGCTGCAACGCCATTGGGAGAGGGCAGGGGTAAAAGGCAGAGATGGGAATTGCAAGCCATGCGTCGAACCATGATTTCAGCGCAGCGTTCGCCTGATAAAAGATATCCAGAGCTGAGTTGTGACCTGAAGTGAGGGACTTGAGGGAATTTGAGAGGGATGCGAGGAGTTCAGCGTCGATCTTTGGTGGCTCGTACAGCCGGAGCCGTGCAGTGGCCATTTGGACTTTCAGGAAATCTGACGTTAGTTAGCGTGACAGTCTGCATGTAGTGACTTGGAAGACTTGCATTTATCTTCCAGAATGGGAGGCATGTTGTCTACAAGCTTGTCCAGCTCGGCCTGGAAGCTGGATGCGTAAGCTGAGATCGGGGCCTTTGGAAGTCCCAAGCCCCCATCCCAGTCTTCGTTTGCCCGAATCTGGGATATTCTCTCTGCTAAGCGCTGGACTCTGACAATGTAGATGACGTGAATGTCTGACTCGAACTCCATTGTCTCGTCAAGTTCACGCAAGCATTGCTCCATGTATGCCGAGAACCTCATGGGGTCGATTTGCTGGACGTCCAAGGAGACACTGCCAATGGTTAGTAATCCTGGCTAGCAAATGAAGATTCAGAGACTTACGATGAGCTGAGGTACCACACAGCCAACAGCAGTCTCCTCTCCTCATTCGTCCGCTGCTTCAGCTCGCAAGGCCGCATGACGATAAGCCTTGTCCGCTCCGTCAAGCTAGGGCCCCGCTTCAGACCCAACTCTCCGAGGAGACAAGCGGCCTGTGAGACGAGCATATCGAACTGAGCATGCGCAATACAGTGGTGGTGGAACCATCCAAGGATGACCACCAGACCCAGCAGAAGATCCATCGATCTCTCAGACCTCAGGACCATATGGTCAGCGATGTAGCTGAGTAGACGGTACATCTGCCCGCGCATCGACCTTGGGCTCCTGATAGATGCGACCATACGGATAGATGCCATGAGGAAAGGTCGTGTCGCATTGAGCGTGCTTGCTGTCACTCCTGCAGGTATGATCACAAAAGGGAAGTGCGGCGCCATCTCGTCTCTGTAAATCCCCAGCAGGTTGTCGTCTGTGTCGGGAGGGCCAGGGGCCTCACCTGGTTCAGCACGACATATGCATGTTGGTGGTACGAAGCAGTTGTATATCTCAGGTACTTGGACAGGACCTGCATCTAATACGTTGCTAGATGGCTGCCAAGGGGATGAGCGGCATTGTGTCAAGAAGTCCGGATGGCCGGCAGGTAGTGTGGTTTCGTGGTTCGGTATCACGATGGGACGTCTAGGCGGATCTCCTTCAGGGTGTTTAGGGAGACCAGAGACATTGCCTGTTACTCTCAAGGAGGTTACGAGACGGTTCAGGCGCTCTTCAAGCTGCTTGGTTTTACTGTCATATCCGTGTTAGTAAGATGATGGATTCACTCATTTAGCAGCTCACTCTGACATCGAAGAAGTGATTGGGACGCCCAACTTCTAAAGAGCGAGGGCTTAATAAGATGCTTCAAGGGTTTGACTTACGAGGGCTTGCTCTGCCTCTTCTTCCGTGGCTTGTGTACCTGCTCTGTACAGTTTTTGTACAGCCTATCGCACCTGCTCAGGCGCCAAATAGCAGCAGCACGTCAGTGAACTGTATCGTGGAGTGACCAGAGGGCCTCAAAGCCATCCTATCATAAATGAATAGCTGTCCCAAACTGGCATCTTCTCCTTATGTGGCTTCACACGGGGCTTCCGGGTTGGTGCGGTAATTGACCCCGGACCAGGGGTTCTCGGCAAATGTCCGTTCCCTTCACAGCGAACCGACCGTTCGAGATGCTAGCACTGAGATGGACCTTGAACATACCTATCACATTTCGATCCAGGCTTGCTGTTCGATCGGAGGCACTTTGCTTTCGCCGTCGCACACGGAGCGCAAGCGGCACCCCATCTGGCTACCGCCGGCGCCCGAGGGCGATCCGGAGTAGAGCCCGTCGATTGCGCTGGAGAAGACGCCGCAGACATCCTCTTCGTCTTTGGAGGAGATACCCGTTAGGACTTGAATGAAGGCCGGATGCTTTGCGGATGAACCGGGAACTTTTGAAATTCCCGTCTGCCTTCGATTTCTCGTTGATCCACGTGTGAAGCTGGTGGCGACAGAAAGTGAGATCGGGACGTCTAATAAAGGAGTCTGCCCGCCGAAAAGACACCAGTCGTCGCCGTGTAAGAAACACTTGAGCTTAACAGGCTGAGGTAAGAATACTTCGCATCACCCTTTCTACTGCCACCACGCTGACGTTCGACCGGAGTTTTCAGAGGCTGGGCAAAACTCCGATCCCTGCCCTCAGGGCTGTGCCGTAGTGCAGGCGAAAATCACGCTAGTCCCGTCAGCGCAGATTCCTGCCATACGCAGTAGAGCAGGATTTGCAGCGCCCTGGAATCCTTCGCCCAGCACCTGCGGTATGCAATCGGCATTTAGCGAAAGCTCCGTTCGAGTGACGCCGCCTTGGCGCCGAAGTACGAGGCGTCTTGTCGACAAGGTTATATATAGACGGTGTCGAACGCGTCGTAGATGATGATGCGTCGCATGGCTGCGCCTTCTTTCATGATGAGTCTCAGACGTTGCGCGGGCGAGGGCTTCGATGCTTGGGCACAGGGAGTTGCCCGAAGCTGTACGCTGGCTACACGAGAGGCGTTGCGGGTTGGCCCGAGAGGCAGAGAGGTTATCAAAAGCCTCTTATGTCATACCATCGAAAGAGACACAACACGTGTGCTGACTAGGCGCGCCGGTCAGCCTCGGTTCACGGTACTTCAATGAGATGGATATATTACATTAGAAGGCATCCAAATCCCAAACATTTTGAAAAAGAAGTGAGCTAGGTCTTCCCGTCTGTGCGTCATACTCTGTCGATCATCATAACAAAACATATGGCAAATTGTACGAGCCCAACGCGGATGAAAGATCAGGGTGAAGAAAGTGAAAAGCCTCTTTATGGTCATAATCGCACCAATCGCGTGAAACCCAATCATCAGATAATACATGCAAGCTTCGCCCAGTGTTGGAGGCCGCATTTTGTACAGCAGGGATAAAGCCTGTAGGAAGTATCTTACTTCTATGTAGCATACAGCAGTACAATCTAGGACACTCTAATAAATGTGCCGTCAAATCATTCCTGACTCTTGTCTACAGATTGCCATCCACGTTGCGTAGAACAAATGGATGACCCGTCAAGCATCTGCCTACTGCTTGATCTGAGCGAAGGATTTAACGCCTACTGCTTGATCTGAGCGAAGGATTTAACGGTATCCAAGACACATTCTTCGAAGCTGTGGTACTTTAGGCCAAGCACCGACACGCTCTGGTGCGTATTGATTTGAAAGACCTTTTCGGGAAGCTCTACAACATGGAGTTAGCAACGGATTGTTTCGTACGGTCGTGGTCTGACTAACCGCCGCCCTTCTTGCACTTGGATGGCTGATAAGCTTGACGGGAAGGTGTCACGCAACACTAGCCGACATAGATAATCAAATCGTAACTAATAGTTCATCCCTGATCAGTCGAATCAATCCTCCGCCGTCGCCAGGCCAGAGTGGGTGTGGGCCGTCGTCCGTCACGGACGGCACGCGGTAGCGAACGGCACAAAGCTCGGGTAACGTGCTGCTGATTCAACCTAGCATGTCAATTCTATAAACACCACTTCGCGAAAGATTTTAATCTATCCACAAGACCAGACAATGACGACAAGACTGCGAGGCATAATTCCTTACACACCACAAAGACTGAGACGCAAGGCTACCTCCCTGGATGTGGACTTGATACTCTCTCCATTAAAGGCTGCCTAGAATCATACATATTAGCGGCGACGGGGGTTGTCACCACGTCAAGACTTGATCTCTTAGAGTACATCCTTCTGCAAGTCGTTGCCTTGCGTTTCCTGACTCCATGGACTGCAAGTCAGTGTTCACCACAGTATCTCTTATTGGCGTACTGAAATCTTCCGCCTGCCAGTGATTTGCCTGTCCTCAGTATATTTGGAAGAAAAGTCGCGGGACCTTCGGTGGTGACGGACGAAGACGAAGTTGACGAACGGAAATTGGCGGGGCCCTGGGACTCAACGGGTGCGCCTCCGGCCCTTCTTCCCAAGGTTTGAGCAGAGATTGCCTGAGCCGGTGCGTGGTTGAAGAGGGACGGGGACGAATTGGGCTGTCAATTGCTGGATATGAGCGATTCGAATTGTGCTACTTATACGTCGCGAAATTTCAAGCCTGTGGTGGAAAGAGGCTCCTGCCCCTCATGTATAGCAGGCAGCACGCGAGATGAAGCTTGATCATCATTGCAATTATAAAGGTCACTAGGAACAAGCAATTTGGCTGACTCACAACATCATACAAAATGAACGGCACCGTAAAGTATAGAATTCTATGGCGATGAATTACCATGATGTTATGTTATTGTGAAGGTGGTGTCAGATGCTCACGAGAGGTCGTTCCTCGTCAACACACTCTCGTCACCGTCTTCATCCACGTCTTCCCAATGTTATTCATCTCCTTCACTCACGTATATAACGGATCGGCCGTTAGCCACTGGAAGGCTTTCATATCAGACGATAACGGCTACATCGCAGGTCGGGCTTCTCGGGGTAACATTGAAGGTAGTGCTAAACAATCAACTCCTGAGAGCGGAGCAGGGCATTTGGGTGCTCATGAGCAAGAAAAGTCAAACGCATGGCAGCGGCAATAAATAGAAAGCAAGGAGTCTCCTACGTTAGAAAGGTACAGCAGTACAGCGGTCTTGTGCTTTGGACTGGGAAACGATCATACGGATAGGCTCACGTGGTAAGTCCGATCGCGCAATGCGTTGAATTACATCTATCGTGACTATGCGATAGCCTCTTCCCTACTCCCAATACATGTGGACGCATACTCTACGGATAGAGGAGACGGAGGATAACGCCGTGGCTGAAGAGAGAAGGAGAACAGGCTACCGGTCTCGCGCGACGTCTGCTCTGTCCAACCCGGCGTTTGATGGCCAAAGGTGAGAAAGAAGTCACAAATCCGTGATGATCTTATGGTGGCAGGAAGATCTCTGGAGGCAGCATACTTATAATATTTCAAGCCTAGAGAACGTCGAGATTGCATCAACATCATATGGCAATTGGAGAGGTTCTTGGTATTAATAAAGTTCCTGGATTAACGTATTGAAACAAACAGGACAGAACGCAGTTGTTGTCCGGGTATAGTATTATTCAACTCCATGTCTGGGGATCCCCTTTCCCCATTCGATAGCACATTGCTTCCATCGCGCATGTTCAACCGCAGCACACCGTAGCCTCCTTGGCGGCAGAAGTCGGTCCGTCGTAGAGCGTCTCCCACTGGAAGATGAAAGAACCGATGTAGGAGCCGAGGAAGATGCAGATGATGATGTAACCGTTGTAGTACATGGCGAGGCTAAGGGAAGAGTCAGTGATGCTAGAGAAAAGAGTGATGTTGAGAAACAAGCTTACAGCATGATGAAGTAGGCAACGGCAAATTGGACCATGTGGAGAAGAGCTCTGATAGCTTGCTGGAGAATGTTGGGTCGGAAGGGAGGGATGCCGGTCCCGTTGGCAGCAGCAACAGTGGTGGATGCGCCCTTGGTATGGTCACCAGCGTTCTCGGAGCTGGGAACACTGGAGCCGGCGTCGGCCCAGCGAGCCTGGTGGTTGCGGATCAGGTATCTATCGTACTCCTTGACAGCGCGGCGGAGCATCTCGAGAGACATGGTGAGGAGGAGGACTCCAATACAAGATCCGGCAAACATTCCGTTGGAGGTGATCTTCCACGAGGAAGCGATGTAGCAACTCCCTGCGGTCGTACGTCAGTAAATTTGCAATAATTTTGGCATAGATCGGCTAAGGCCAACCAATAGTATTCCAATTCCACAGCATCTGTTTGAAAGTTAGTCTTTAGTCTAGTGTTCCAGTTCCGAGTGAACAATGTTGGAGATGATGTTGAGTGGAGACAGTGACTTACAGAAATCTTGCAACCGCTGCTTCCCATGCCAGACATGGCAGCCTTGGTGCTAGTGGCAGCAGCCATACCGGTCATGGTGCCAGTGGCAGACATGGCGGTTGTGCTGGTGGCCATACTCATGCCGTCCATCTTGATATTTCGTCGACTCGGTGGTCGTGGATGAATCGATGTTGGAGTGTTGTTGAGATACTCGAATATCAGAGTTGAACGTCCAAAAAGCGGAGACTTTGATCTCGGATCGATACTAGCAGGGTATGCCTTGTTGCAGTCGGGTCGATGTGATAGAGAACCGGAGAAGAAAAGACGAACAGTTCTTAAAACGGCGGATCGAGGAGAGTTTAAATGGCCGCAGACCACAAGGTGCAGAGGGGATCATCAAGCCACTTGCCTAACACCAATGAAGGGGACAGAGCCAAACTTCGTACGTCCCCACATGCGCTGGATTCCTTCCCGAAAGACATCCAGCATCCAAGGATGCAGGTCTTGGCAAGAGCATGTAAGATTCGGTGGGTAGGGGAGGTACGGGGGCGGCCTGGGACTGGGATTGAGATCGCGGCCACCGGTGTAAAGTAAATGGAACCATGCGATTGACTCAAGGGGCTGGCTGGCTGCTATCAGATGAGAGGCTCCACTCCCTGGTTTAGCCAAATGTTGGGGGCAAGAAAAGCGATGGCTTTGGAATGAACGAATTAAACTTTTGAAAAGAGTTTTTTTTTGGGTGCTTCCTTCCTCCATCAACGTCGAGGCTCATGAGAGGAAGGAACATTCGAAAGGCCCTTCCTGCCGTCAGCGTTATCGTATGTTCCGGAAGGCGCAGGTGGGATCAGGTGCCAAGGCCAGAAAGCGCTATCGCTCCTTCTGCCTCACGCATCCTGAGAGCGTTTGAGCAAGTTTACTGCCCAGCCAAATGTCCAATTGCAGGCAGTTTGCACTTTTGGACTTTGCCCCCAAAACACCCCCAGCAGCAATCGCGTTGCCTCTCCACCCCACGTCCGACTTTCTGCACGACACCTCACCTCGAGCTTGACTTTGGCTAGTGTGAGTGGCTTCATCTTCTCCCCATGTCTCGCTCGTTGGCTCCCGCCATCTGCTGAGCCCTGCAGCGCCGCTAGTAGGCCCGGCTGGCCTACAGTCCGTTGCGTTGACAGCGTCCGCCCCCCCTTTTTTTCCCCGCTTATGTAAAAACATGAAAAAAAGCTAATTTTACGCTGTGACGCGCATTTTGCCGCATCGCACGTAAAACGCATTAAACTTATCGCTAGTACCTTAATCGCTATTAATTATTATAGTTATAATAGTATTTAAATATATAACTATATAATAGAGATATAAGGTGTATATCTAATACCTCTATAGTAGTTAATTTACTTATAGAGGTATTATTAACCTAGCTAGTTACCCTATCCCTATACTAATTAACTAATAAATCTTATAGGAGATTAGGATAATATTACTAAAGAATAGAAGAAGAGACCTATAGTATAGCTTTATATATCTACTTAGTATAGGTTTTATATAACTCTAAGTAATATAAAAGTATACTAGGAGGCTTAATATAATTCTTTAGAATAAATAGCTCTAGTAATTAACTAAAATAATAAATCCCTTAATAGCTTAGTTTATTTATAATATTAAGTAAGAGTTTACTACTATATAGATAATACCTAGTTATTTATAGTTTACTACTAATTAGTATATATCTATAGTTTATTATATTAGATATATTAAGAAAGATACTAAGTAATAATAATAATATAATAATACCTAGAATATTAAATCTATAATTATTAGTAATTATCTATATAGTAGTAAACTCTTACTTAATATTNGACTAAAAGACCTATAAACTAGTAAGTATTATTAACTATACTAAATAAATAATTTAATAATATAAATTATAATGTAATATTACTAGTGAGGTATAGAGATATAAAAAGTACTACTAAAGTTAATAAAAGATAGAAATATAATATTATATAGAGCTTCTTAAACTATTATAGTACTATAATAACCTATCCCTTAAAGAGATATAAAATTTCCTATTTAAAACCTTTAAGATCTAAATTAGTTATTCTATAATTAGTTAATAATTAAATATATCTAGCTAAATAAATAAGAAGTTTATAATTATTACTACTTAGTAAAGTAATAAACTATAATATAAGTACTTATACTATATATAATAATATTACCCTAATTAGCTAGTATTTATTAATAAATCTAATATTAATAAAGATATTAAGATATAGAGGACTAGATAGGTATTAAAAAAGCTTATTATATTTTAAACTATAGAGATTAATTAGTTTTAGAACTTTTATATATAAATCCTATTAGCCCTTATATTAAGTAGTATCTTATACTTAACTATATACTATAATATAACTAATAGTAATAAGTTCTTTTATTAACTATAGAAGTACTTTATCTTAAAGTATAAGTGTTTTCTAGAGCTAAACTCTATTATTATTATAGATAACCTCTCTTATTATTATATACCTAAAGTTAAGGATTTATACTAAGTATTAGGTATTAATCTTAAGTTTTTACCTCTATATTTACTAGACTTTAACTTTATTAAGGAGTACTTTAGTAATCTAAAGTAATATATTAAGAAAATATATTTAAAGTAGAATAATAATAAGAATAATACTTAAGATTTTATAGAATATCTATATAACTATACTATAGAGATTAAGTATTATTTACCTCAGATTAAAAGCTATTTCTACTATTTATTTATTAACTTTAATAAGATAGAGTATATATTTAATAATATTAAACTATAAAAGAGAGGATAAGCTATAAATATTAAATATTAATAAGTAATCTAAATCTTTATTATATAATTATAATAGATCTTAATTATATTATTATATAGTAGGAAATTATTAGATCTATAATTATAGCTAGTAA